>NW_016813169.1:52839-78787 GCF_001698545.2 Rhinopithecus bieti
TTCTGAACCTCCCTTACATTTCTAAAAGCAGAGCTTCCCGAAAGAATTTAACTGTCATAAATCCCCTCTCCCCGAGTTTCACAATCAGGGGAAATGGACTCTTATCAACAAAGAGGAAGTCAGCCCCGGTTAAGATAAATCACCTGAACAGATATTGACGTAAAACTGTTACATCACCCATCTTCTCCTAAGGGTGCATTTGTTTTTCCTAAAACTCATTTATTCTCCCAAAAGTGTCCTTCTGCCCTTCCTCATCCTCGCTTAAGATGGTATATAGGCCAGCCGCAGTGGCTCACGCCTGTAATCCCAGCAGTTTGGGAGGCTGAGGCAGGCGGATCACAAGGTCAAGAGAAGGAGACCATCCTGGCCAACATGGTGAAACCCTGTCTCTACTAAAAATACAAAAATTAGCTGGGTGTGGTGGCATGTGCCTGTAGTCCCAGCTACTCGGGAGGCTGAGGCAGGAGAATCACTTGAACCCAGGAGGCAGAAGTTGCAGTGAGCTGAGATTGCACCACTGAGCAAGACTTTGCCAAAAAAAAAAAAAAGATGGTATATAAGCCCCAAATTCTAATACCTCCTTGAATTACATTTCTTTGTGAACTTCCCACCTACATATGTAATTAAATCTGTGTTTTCTCTTGCTAATCTGTTTTTTGTCAGCTTAATTTGCAGGCCTTCAATCACTGAACTCAAGAGGGTAGAGGAAAAATTTTTCCTCGCTGACATTGTCCAGCATGTTAGGTGCTTCAGATTCAGAGCTGAGATGCCCATATGCTATCTCACCAGGCTCAGTAATGACAATACTGTGGAACTGTGTACAAGGGGCCATCAAAATACCATGAGGGACATCAAATGTCCCTCAGGGGAGGAAAGAAGGAGTCAGGGAAGAATCCCGGAAAAGTTTAAGTAGAGTTCCGAAGGATGGGAGAAAGCCAGAAAAAGAGGACAAGGATGATTCAGGTGGCAAATGCAAATATGCAGGAATATGAGCAGGCATAGCCCTTGTAATTAAGAACGTTTGTGGTGAAGGTCAAGAAGAAGTGAAAGAATGAAAGAAGAATCTTGAGGCAGAATAACAGCAGCCACGAGAAGAGCTTTTTAGACATGCTGAGGCATTTGCCCTTTAGCCTGACAGCTAAGGGGAGCCACTGAGGGGGTTCCCAAAACCATACACATACTTTACTATTTTGTGCTTTTGCACGTGGGGTTTCCTCAGCCTGGAACATTCTCCCCCATTCCCCTTCCTACTTCCTGACAAAGTCTTACTCATGTTTCAAGTGCTTCATTCATGGCTACATCCTCTCTGCTGGATCCCCACCCTGCCCTCCAAGTTATAGTTCTCTGCACCTCCATTTCTGCTCAGCTTCATGATGCCATGAGCTGGCTATGACCTTGGCCTCCCTTTTCTCCTCCAGGCTGTGAACTCCTTAAAACTTGGACTCCCTCTTTCAGATTAGAGCCCAGCCAGAGGTCTGGAGAATGTAGAATCTGCTCAGTAATTGGCTGAATTGAATGCCTTTGAAATGTGAGAGAAGCTTGAAACCAAAGAGGATGGACAGCATCCACAGACTCCAGGGAAGAAAACCAGTCTCTGCAGCCAGGTGAGAAGAGGTGATGAAGAGTCATCAAAGACTTTCTATATCTCACATCAGCTCTGAGTCAGGGACATGGGAAATGTCCCCTTTTAAGTCCAACCACTCTTCAGCTTTTGTGCCATGGAATCAGTGCTCACTGTTGGGCTCAGTCTAGTGATGTAGGCAGTTGCCCACATAGCCCCACCAGACCAAGACCACCAACTTTTTTTACACAGTACAAGAAACGGCATTCGTTGAAAGGCTGACATGTTCTGCCAATGCAGACCCAGACTGGCCCTGAACCAATGGCTGGAGGGGGAAGGCGAAAGTTTCCGTGTCTCCTTTTCTGCTGTTATTCCCATTTGCACATATGGGATTTATTCTTTACAAGTTTAAATGTTACATTGAAAATAAATTCAAATGACCAAAATGTTTCATGGAACAATCCATAATAAAGATAAAAGCCACCTGCGCTGGGGGAGGCACCGACAGCCAATTCTAAATTGCTCTAGTGACTAGAACTTCCTGAATGGAATTCTCAAGCGCTCTCCCAACAATTTGAAGAGCTCATCTGTCCAGGTTGGAGTAGAACTGTCCAAAGGTGGGATCACCATATTTCAATCAAACAAACAAAACGGAGGAAAACAAAACTTCCTGGAAAGACAGAAACAAAATAAAATAAAACAAAATCACAATGGTACTTAATGGATTCAAATAACATGGAGTTTCCTTATTCTTGTACAGAATATAGTATATATATGTGTGTGTATGTGTGTGTGTGTATGTGTGTATATATATGTGTATATATACACATACACATATAATTTCCCATTTATTCCATTATGGAATCCCAGTCTAAGATCATGACCCCTCCCAAATACTAATGTAATGGAGGGACTTTTATGGTCATCTCTACAGTTAGATTGACCTCATAAAATAATGCGAGTTATATACATGCACATACACATAAGCCAGATTCTCAACTTACGTAATTCTATGGGAATTCACAGAGTTATATTGGTTGAGAATTTGGCTTAAGTTTCTCTTATTATAGAAATTCCCATCAACTAGCATGAGATGAGGCTCCACACACATTGCCACAAAGCTTCATAGGCTGAGAATCTGGCCCACAGAGCACAGAATAATGTCCATCCAAACATCGGCTTAGATTTTATCTGGCCTTGCTTTCCAGAGCAGCTTGCATGATGGAATGAGCAAATGCCTTTGGCCTCTGGAGCTCTATGAATCAGTGTGATCCAGTATGGGAAGCTCCAGGCTATCTGTCCATCCTGGAGGGGCACAATCCCTTCCCACCTCAGTTTCCTTTTCTGTGAATTGGGTGGGACTATTAACTGCCTCCCCACTCTCACTCTGAGGGTTCTCTGCTGTTTATGAAAGTGCAGTTTGTGAATAGGATGTCCAGAAAATAGGCATTAAGAGCTGGAGCCAGGCATTGGTTGCCAGAGAAAATGCATTTATTTGCTAGGTTAGCAAGTGCCAACACCAGTAATTGAATTTGTGCCAAAACATGCATTTTAAAAAATGTTGTTCTGTTCCATTCATTATTTATAGAACATCACCTAAGGGCAGTGCATGCTACAAGCCAAAAATCTCATCCTGTATTTTATCAGAAACCCATTGCAGGGAAGGGGAGAAGGGAGAGGGAGGGAGAAAATAAAATGAGATTTCTGGAAAAAGCTAAAGGAACTTGTCTGGCATGTTTTGTCTGGACCAGCAATGCCCACAGGGCGACTCGATAATAATCTCCAAATGCAAGGGGATTGGAGAGCAGCTGCTCTCACCACTCAGGACGGGAGAAGAAACCTCCACAGCACCATGAAAGATTTAGGCTAGTTAGAAAGGGAAACTTCTTTAACAGGGAAGGTAAAGCAGTGGAATTGAGAGCAGGGGAAGACTTTTAGATGAGGGAAGGGTCTCATGTATTCCAGACAGTGTAAGGATAAGAAGTTGATTCGATGTTTTCTTGACTCTGAGACAATAGATGTCCCTAGAGGTCAGCAACGCACCAGGGAATTTTCCAGATCCAATAAAGGGTGGTTCTCTGGGAAGAATGGCATATGATCACGTTAGGAGCATGGGTTCTGGTGTGAGAGACCATGCTTTGAATGTCATGTTTGGGCAAATGACTTAACCTTTCTGTGCCTGCTTAAGGATCCATAATATGGGGATAATTGCTCATTCAACCCTACGGCTATACCAGACATTGTCCTGGGAAAAGGGAATACAGCAATGAACACAGTAGGCAAAACAAAACAAACAAACAAACAAACAAAACCAGCAACAACAAAAAACCCTGCCAATTATAATGGGGGTGGTAGAGTTACTGTAATAACAAAGAATAAATAAGGAAAATATACTGCATGTCTGATGGTAATAAGTGCTGTGGGGATAAATTAAGCAGGGAAGGGGGGTGGGGAAGTTCTAATTTTAAGTAGGGTGTGGGGGACAGGTCACAAACTGAGACGGCGCCTTTTGAGGAAAGATTTGAAGGAACTGAAGAAGTGAGCTAAGAGGTTGTAGTGGGTTGAATAGCGCTTCCAAAAGGATATGTCCACATCCTGACCCTGGAACCTGTGAATGTGACTTTATTTGAAAAAAAGGGTCTTTGTAGATGTCATTAAGTTAAAGATCTCTAGATGAGATTGGTCTGGATTATCTGGGTGGACCCTAAATCCAGTGGCAGGTGTCCTTATAAGAGACAGAAAAGGAGAAGACAGGCACAGAGGAGAAGACCATGTGAAGATGGAAGCAGAGATTGGAGTGATGTGGACACAAGCCAAGGAATGCCTGAAGCTACCAGAAGCTGGAAGAGGCAAGAAAGGATTCTCTCCTAAAGCCTTCAGAGGGATCATGGCCCTGTGACACCTAGATTTCAGACTTCTGGCCTCCAGAATAGTGAGAGAATAAATTTATCTTGTTGTAAGTCACCAAGCTTGTGGTGATTTGTTATGGCAGCCCTGGGAAACCAATACACACAGCATCTAAGGCAAGAGAGTTAAGCAGAGAGAATAGCAGGTGCAAAGGCTCTGAGGCAGATCTTTTGCCTGCCTGCTTGGGAAAGAGCAAGGAGGTCTGTGTGTCTGGGATGGAGGGAGTGATAGGGGTTAACAGCTGGAAGCTCTCTGCTAACAGCACCTTCCACAGCTGGGCAGCATGTTCTTCCTGGAAGAGGAGGGATAATATGGTTTGGCTCTGTGTCCTCACCCAAATCTCATCTGGAGTTGTGCTCTTTGGTGTTGGAGGAGAGACCTGGTGAGAGGTGATTGGATCATGGGGACAGACTTCCCCCTTGCTGTTCTTGTCATAGTGAATGAGTTCTTGTATTATCTTGGTGGTTTAAAAGTGTGTGGCACTTCCCCCTTTGCTCTCTTGCTCTCTCTCTTGATCTGCCATGGTAAAATGTGTTTGCTTCCCCTTTGCCTTCTGCCATGATTGTAAGTTTCCTGAGGCCTCCCAGCCACGCTTTCTGTACAGCCTGCAGAACTTTGAGAAAATTAAACCTTTTTTCATCATGAAAATTAAACCTTCATCATAAATTACCCAGTCTCAGGTAGTTATTTATAGCAGTGTGAGAATGGACCAATACAAGCGGGTTGGGGGAAATGACACATATCCATATCTAACATAAGCAGTTAGTCTAAGTGAGAAAGCAATTGCAAAATGATGATGGCTTGGACCAAGCCAATATGAGTAGAAGTAGAAGTAGTGAGAATACGTTTTTGAGGGATAGAGACAACTGGGTTTATAGTGGATTGGATGTGGGATATACAATAAAGAAGAAGGCCAAGGATGACTTCAAGCATTTTGGCCAGAGCGAATAGAAACATGGAACTATCATCAACTGAGACCAAGAACGCTGTAAATGGGGCAGGTTTGGAAGCAAAGATCAAGAGTTTGATTTCAGGCAGGTTAGGTTTAAGACACTTATTAAACATCTGAGCGTAAACAGCAGACAGTCAATCAGATATCTGACTGAAGGGGAGATGTTTGATCCAGAGACGTAAATTTGGAAAAATTTTAAAATTTATTTTAAACTTATAGCAAAATTCTGTCTTTTGTTATACAGTTTTATGAGGTTTTAAAAAATGCATAATCATGTAGCCACTACCACAATCAAGATACAGAATTGTTCTATCATCTTTAAAAAACTCCCTCATACTGCCCCTTTGTAATCAAACCCTCCCCCCATCTACAGCCCTTGATAACCACTAATCTATTTTCTGTCACTATAGTTTTCCCTTTTTCAGAATGTCACATAAATACAAATCATACAGTGTATTTGTCTGCTTTTACACTGCAAATAAAGACATACCTGAGACTAGGTAATTTCTAAAGAAAAAGAGGTTTAATGGACTCACAGTTCCACATGGCTGAGGAGGCCTCACAATCATGGCAGATGGCAAAGGAGAAACAAAGGCACGTCTTACATGGTGGCAGGCAAGAGAGTGTGTGCAGGGGAACTGCCCTTTTATAAAACCATCAGATCTTGTGAGACATATTCACTATCATGAGAACAGCATGGGAAAAACTCATCCCCATGATTCCACTGGCTCCCTCCCATGACACGTAGGGATTATGGGAGCTACAATTCAAGATGAGATTTGGGTGGGGACAGAGCCAAACCATATGACACAGTATGTAGCATTTTGAATCTGGCTTCTTTCACTCAGCATAGTGCATTTGAGATTCAATCATGTCACTGTGTTTATCAGTAGTCCATTACTTTTTCTGCTGAGTAGTATTCCACTGTATGACTGTACCAGATTTTGCCTACCCTTTCACCCACTGAAGGACATATGGGTGGTCTCCACTTATTAGTAATTATGATAAAGCTGGTATGCACATTCATGTACAGGTTTTTGTGTGAACAAACGTTTTCAGTTTTCTCAGGTACAAAACTAGGAATGGGATTGTTGGATCGTATGGTAGATTTACATTTAACTCTACAAGAAACTGTCAAACTGTTTTCCAAAGTAACTGTACCATTTTGCATTTCCACCAGCAACGTCAGATATTTACTTATTTATTGACCATTCTAATGGGTGTGTAGGAGTATTTCATTGTGGCTTTAATTTGCCTTTCCCTAATGATTAATAATGTTGGGTGTCATTTCATGTGCTTATTTGCCATCTGAGTATCTTTAGTAAAGTATCCATTCAGATATTTGCCCATTTTAAATTGGGTTATTTGCTTTTATATTGTTGAGTATGAAAAATCCCTTATAGAGTCTGCTTAAAAGTCTTTTGTCTGATATGTGATTTGGAAATACATTCTCCAAGCCTGTACCTTCTCTTTTTTGCTCTTTTAAAAGTATTTTTAGCAGAGAAAAAGTTTTAAATTTTGGCGAAGCTCAGTTTAACATTTTTTTTTCTTTTACAGATCATGCTTTTGTTGTTGAAGCCAAGAAACCATTGCCTAATTTAAGGTCACAAAGATCTTCTCCTTTATTTTCTTTTAAAAGTCTTATAAATTTAGGTATTACATTTAGGTCTATGAACCATTTTGAGTGAATTTTTGTATAAGGCTTCAGGTATAGTCAAGGTACTTTTTTTGCATATGTGTATTGTCTTAGTCCATCTGGACTGCTGTGACAAAATATAAACTGGATGGCTTATAAACTACAGAAATTTATTTCTCACAGTTCTGAGGCTGGGAAGTTCAAGATCAAAGTGCCAGCAAATTCAGTGCCTGGTGAGGGCTCGTTTTTCATAGGCTCTTTCTTGCTGCATCCTCACATGGTGGAAGGCATAAGTTAGCTTCCTGGGGCCTAATTTATAAGGTCAGTAATCCCATTCATGAAGGCTCTTCATGACCTAATCACCTTCTAAAATGCCTCACTTAACTTACTAATACCATAACCTTGAGGGTTAGGGTTCAACATATGAATTGCAGGGGCCAGGGTGGGGAGGAGACACAAACATTTAGATCATAGCAGGTATCCAACTACTCTAGCACCATTTGTTGAAGTTCTGTTCTTTTTTCAATCTATGCTTTCTTCCATTTAAAAAAATCCTCTTTTAATTATTCAGACTGTATAATTTCTATTGACCTATTTTCAAGTGCACTCACTTTTTTCTGTATCATCCCTATTCTGCTGTTGAACCCATCCAGTGTTTCTTTTGTTAGAGATACATTTTTCAGTTCTAAAATTTCCATTTGATTCTTCTGTTATAGTTTCTATTTTTCTCTTGAGAACATCTATCCTTCCATTCATTCCAAGAATGTTCACCGTCACTTCATGGAACATGGTTATGATAGCTGCTTTAAAGTCTTTGCTAATTCCAACATCTGGATTATCATG
The DNA here is from genome assembly GCF_001698545.2 of Rhinopithecus bieti. Taxonomy (NCBI): domain Eukaryota; kingdom Metazoa; phylum Chordata; class Mammalia; order Primates; family Cercopithecidae; genus Rhinopithecus; species Rhinopithecus bieti. The sequence goes on from NW_016813169.1 coordinate 60,739, forward strand.
GTATTGACATCTGTCTATTGTCCTTTCCCTTGAGAATTGATCCTGGTTCTTTATACGTTGAATAATTTTAGACTACATTTTGAACATATTGACTATTATGTTGTGAGACTGGGTCCTGTTAAAGTTCTCTTGAGAATGTCAATAGATATTGTTTTTATTTTAACAGGAAATCAGCACAGTTAGGTTAAGACCAGAAGTTTTGTCTCACTGTCTGTGGGTAGTGGTTCAAATGTCATTTCAGGATTGAATGTCATTGTTTTTATTGTCCTAATCTATGTGACTGGAACTCAGGAACTTGTATGGGACTTGGGGTATACCACTCCTATTATAGCTCAGTTCTCAAAGACTTCACTGTGCTTCTTTGGGTCTGTGTTGCTCATGATAGCTGACTTGTGAAGAACCCAGGACTTGTGTCAGTTAATACACAGAATTATGGGGATTCCCTTTTCCAGCTCTCTCCTCTCTAAGATTTTCTCCACACTCTCTGGTTCCCAAGGTCCACTTTCTCCAATTCGTTTGGCCAGAAAAATAGGTTTCCCTCAGAGTTCTAACTTTCCTCACTACTGTACTGCCATATAGTTCTGCATCACTGGAACCATCCTTGGGGTAAAGCAGCGACAGAAAAGACAGAGAAAAAATATGATGGGATTCCTTCTACACTCGTCAAACACAGGGACCCCTTTTCCCAGTTCTATTAGTCAAGGAAACAAATTTTAGGTGCCTGAACTGCCACTGCCACTGTCACTATAGCAGTGACTGGGGCTAGCCCTAGGACAAAGCCTGCAGACAACAAAAGAAAAAGGAAAAAGAATGGGTGTTCTCCTGAACCCTCTGACTCTCAGGGGTTCCTTTCTCCAGGCCTCTGGCCAGAAATATTCGGATTTCTATTAGAGTTTTTGGTGCCCACTCCCATTTCATGTTCTGTGACTTAGGCCACCAGACCACCCTCACATCAAGTCAAAAGACATGAGGGAAAAAATAAATAGCAATATGGCTAGCATTGGGCCTTATTCCAGTTTTGACTTCATTCTTGAATCTATCCACTATTGTTTACCTTTCAGAGTCCTTCAGTAATTACTTTGTATATTCTGTCTGGAGTTTTCAGATATAATTGGTGGCAGAGATAGACTAAATAGGCTTACTCCATCTTGGCTGGCCCTGGGAGTTTTACACGTATGTGAGTGTGTGTGTCTCTGTGTGTGATATTTATATCAACCATTTAGATTGGACATTTATGCTATTGAAACTATTCATATTGAATGAGATCACCAGCAAAGGAATGGGTTTAGATAGAAAAGAAAAGAGGCTCAAGAACTGAGGCCTAGGAGAATCCAACAGTTAGAGGGCAGGGAACAGAGGAGGAATGACCAGAAATAGAATGAAAACTCAAAAAGCCAAATGTCTCGGACGCCAAGAAGACTGTTTCAAAGGGGAGGGAGTGATTCCCTGGGTCAAATGCTGCCAATGAAGAATACGAAGACTGAGAATTTACCTTTGGATCATTCTGATGGTTGTGGGACAGTTAAGTGAGATGATGTATGGAACAGCTAACAGTGTGCCCAAGAGGTAGAAAGCATTATAAAGTTCCTGAGTGACCCTCTTCCCTGCCTTTGCCCATTTTGTTTCTTCACCTGGTATTCTGTCCTCTGCTTATCCATATTGTGAATGAACTTGAATCCCACCTGTTCTCTAAAACCTTTTCTGGGTACTCTAAATCTTAGGGATCTTCCTCTCCTCTGGGGTCTCCTTACTACGTGGTCTGTGCTGCCAAGCTACAGAAAGCAACATGGTGTGCAGAAGCTTGCTTGGATTTCTGTCCTTGAATTTCAACTCTACCTCTTACTAGCTGAGTGAACTTAGGGAAACTATGTAACCTTTCTGAGCCCGTATTTCCTCATCTTAAAAATCAGGACAAACACAATGATCTCATCTGCATTTTTGTGAGGAGTAAATGAGATAATATTTATAAAACCTTTGAGTTCAGCGGATCCTTTCTCCTTCCTGCTTCACACCTTAGCATTGGTTCATGTGTGCTAGTTTGCTCTTACCAATAAGCATCTTGAGGATCGGAGTCATGCCTTAGTGTTCCTTTCTGTCCCCTCTTGCATTGAGCATGTTGATGGGTTCCACAAGTGCTTTATTGACATCAGAAGTATTTTCTAATCCAGAGTACAAATTATAGCCTGTCAAAAAGAAGCACGCAGCTGTGGTGTCTGGTTTACAGGTAGCAAGTCATCAGGAATGCTTAGGATGTCTGGACCAATTCACAGAGAGTGTTTGAAGCAAGATATTTCTTTCTGGGTATGTATCTGTTGTCCAAGGAAAGCTCAAATCTTGTTTTGATGATGACAATTACAAACTATGAAATTTTAGATAGCAAGAGAATGGAAGACATAAAGTAGGTAAAGTAATAGAAAATTAATTTCAGCAAAGCTAAAGCAAGCAAGTTTGGAAGAACTTGATGGCTAAGGCATTACAAGGTGGTAGAAAGACCACTGGGTAGACAATCAGAGGAACTGGTAGTTCTGGTCTTGTTTTTGCCCCCTCACCACTTGGGTGGTTTTGACTGAGTTAATAAAGCTCTCCCTGGCAGCACACACATGCCTTGGCCTCTTCTCTGAAATAAGGACATAGGACCTTGGGTGGTTAGGTCTGAGCTCCCTTTCATCTCAAGGACCCATTCATTCAAGACACACTCATCAAGGTCTCCTATGTGCTTGGTACTGGAAGAGACAATGGGAATACAGAGAAGAAAACTATGAAATTCAGTAGTCATTGCTCTGGTGATAGATCATGGGTATATTAAATTCCACATATATATCTTCTCAGTTAATATAAGGAAATCAACAATCAGCCANCTAATTTAAGGTCACAAAGATCTTCTCCTTTATTTTCTTTTAAAAGTCTTATAAATTTAGGTATTACATTTAGGTCTATGAACCATTTTGAGTGAATTTTGTATAAGGCTTCAGGTATAGTCAAGGTACTTTTTTTGCATATGTGTATTGTCTTAGTCCATCTGGACTGCTGTGACAAAATATAAACTGGATGGCTTATAAACTACAGAAATTTATTTCTCACAGTTCTGAGGCTGGGAAGTTCAAGATCAAAGTGCCAGCAAATTCAGTGCCTGGTGAGGGCTCGTTTTCATAGGCTCTTTCTTGCTGCATCCTCACATGGTGGAAGGCATAAGTTAGCTTCCTGGGGCCTAATTTATAAGGTCAGTAATCCCATTCATGAAGGCTCTTCATGACCTAATCACCTTCTAAAATGCCTCACTTAACTTACTAATACCATAACCTTGAGGGTTAGGGTTCAACATATGAATTGCAGGGGCCAGGGTGGGGAGGAGACACAAACATTTAGATCATAGCAGGTATCCAACTACTCTAGCACCATTTGTTGAAGTTCTGTTCTTTTTTCAATCTATGCTTTCTTCCATTTAAAAAAATCCTCTTTTAATTATTCAGACTGTATAATTTCTATTGACCTATTTTCAAGTGCACTCACTTTTTTCTGTATCATCCCTATTCTGCTGTTGAACCCATCCAGTGTTTCTTTTGTTAGAGATACATTTTCAGTTCTAAAATTTCCATTTGATTCTTCTGTTATAGTTTCTATTTTCTCTTGAGAACATCTATCCTTCCATTCATTCCAAGAATGTTCACCGTCACTTCATGGAACATGGTTATGATAGCTGCTTTAAAGTCTTTGCTAATTCCAACATCTGGATTATCATGGTATTGACATCTGTCTATTGTCCTTTCCCTTGAGAATTGATCCTGGTTCTTTATACGTTGAATAATTTTAGACTACATTTTGAACATATTGACTATTATGTTGTGAGACTGGGTCCTGTTAAAGTTCTCTTGAGAATGTCAATAGATATTGTTTTATTTTAACAGGAAATCAGCACAGTTAGGTTAAGACCAGAAGTTTTGTCTCACTGTCTGTGGGTAGTGGTTCAAATGTCATTTCAGGATTGAATGTCATTGTTTTATTGTCCTAATCTATGTGACTGGAACTCAGGAACTTGTATGGGACTTGGGGTATACCACTCCTATTATAGCTCAGTTCTCAAAGACTTCACTGTGCTTCTTTGGGTCTGTGTTGCTCATGATAGCTGACTTGTGAAGAACCCAGGACTTGTGTCAGTTAATACACAGAATTATGGGGATTCCCTTTTCCAGCTCTCTCCTCTCTAAGATTTTCTCCACACTCTCTGGTTCCCAAGGTCCACTTTCTCCAATTCGTTTGGCCAGAAAATAGGTTTCCCTCAGAGTTCTAACTTTCCTCACTACTGTACTGCCATATAGTTCTGCATCACTGGAACCATCCTTGGGGTAAAGCAGCGACAGAAAAGACAGAGAAAAAATATGATGGGATTCCTTCTACACTCGTCAAACACAGGGACCCCTTTTCCCAGTTCTATTAGTCAAGGAAACAAATTTTAGGTGCCTGAACTGCCACTGCCACTGTCACTATAGCAGTGACTGGGGCTAGCCCTAGGACAAAGCCTGCAGACAACAAAAGAAAAGGAAAAGAATGGGTGTTCTCCTGAACCCTCTGACTCTCAGGGGTTCCTTTCTCCAGGCCTCTGGCCAGAAATATTCGGATTTCTATTAGAGTTTTGGTGCCCACTCCCATTTCATGTTCTGTGACTTAGGCCACCAGACCACCCTCACATCAAGTCAAAAGACATGAGGGAAAAAATAAATAGCAATATGGCTAGCATTGGGCCTTATTCCAGTTTTGACTTCATTCTTGAATCTATCCACTATTGTTTACCTTTCAGAGTCCTTCAGTAATTACTTTGTATATTCTGTCTGGAGTTTTCAGATATAATTGGTGGCAGAGATAGACTAAATAGGCTTACTCCATCTTGGCTGGCCCTGGGAGTTTTACACGTATGTGAGTGTGTGTGTCTCTGTGTGTGATATTTATATCAACCATTTAGATTGGACATTTATGCTATTGAAACTATTCATATTGAATGAGATCACCAGCAAAGGAATGGGTTTAGATAGAAAAGAAAAGAGGCTCAAGAACTGAGGCCTAGGAGAATCCAACAGTTAGAGGGCAGGGAACAGAGGAGGAATGACCAGAAATAGAATGAAAACTCAAAAGCCAAATGTCTCGGACGCCAAGAAGACTGTTTCAAAGGGGAGGGAGTGATTCCCTGGGTCAAATGCTGCCAATGAAGAATACGAAGACTGAGAATTTACCTTTGGATCATTCTGATGGTTGTGGGACAGTTAAGTGAGATGATGTATGGAACAGCTAACAGTGTGCCCAAGAGGTAGAAAGCATTATAAAGTTCCTGAGTGACCCTCTTCCCTGCCTTTGCCCATTTTGTTTCTTCACCTGGTATTCTGTCCTCTGCTTATCCATATTGTGAATGAACTTGAATCCCACCTGTTCTCTAAAACCTTTTCTGGGTACTCTAAATCTTAGGGATCTTCCTCTCCTCTGGGGTCTCCTTACTACGTGGTCTGTGCTGCCAAGCTACAGAAAGCAACATGGTGTGCAGAAGCTTGCTTGGATTTCTGTCCTTGAATTTCAACTCTACCTCTTACTAGCTGAGTGAACTTAGGGAAACTATGTAACCTTTCTGAGCCCGTATTTCCTCATCTTAAAATCAGGACAAACACAATGATCTCATCTGCATTTTGTGAGGAGTAAATGAGATAATATTTATAAAACCTTTGAGTTCAGCGGATCCTTTCTCCTTCCTGCTTCACACCTTAGCATTGGTTCATGTGTGCTAGTTTGCTCTTACCAATAAGCATCTTGAGGATCGGAGTCATGCCTTAGTGTTCCTTTCTGTCCCCTCTTGCATTGAGCATGTTGATGGGTTCCACAAGTGCTTTATTGACATCAGAAGTATTTTCTAATCCAGAGTACAAATTATAGCCTGTCAAAAGAAGCACGCAGCTGTGGTGTCTGGTTTACAGGTAGCAAGTCATCAGGAATGCTTAGGATGTCTGGACCAATTCACAGAGAGTGTTTGAAGCAAGATATTTCTTTCTGGGTATGTATCTGTTGTCCAAGGAAAGCTCAAATCTTGTTTTGATGATGACAATTACAAACTATGAAATTTTAGATAGCAAGAGAATGGAAGACATAAAGTAGGTAAAGTAATAGAAAATTAATTTCAGCAAAGCTAAAGCAAGCAAGTTTGGAAGAACTTGATGGCTAAGGCATTACAAGGTGGTAGAAAGACCACTGGGTAGACAATCAGAGGAACTGGTAGTTCTGGTCTTGTTTTGCCCCTCACCACTTGGGTGGTTTTGACTGAGTTAATAAAGCTCTCCCTGGCAGCACACACATGCCTTGGCCTCTTCTCTGAAATAAGGACATAGGACCTTGGGTGGTTAGGTCTGAGCTCCCTTTCATCTCAAGGACCCATTCATTCAAGACACACTCATCAAGGTCTCCTATGTGCTTGGTACTGGAAGAGACAATGGGAATACAGAGAAGAAAACTATGAAATTCAGTAGTCATTGCTCTGGTGATAGATCATGGGTATATTAAATTCCACATATATATCTTCTCAGTTAATATAAGGAAATCAACAATCAGCCAAGTTTGTTCCCTATTTCAACCATTGTTCCTATAATAGCTAACATCCTGCATGACCAAATGCAAAACAGCAATGAATTTGAAGGAACAGACTCCTTTTAAAAAAAAAAAAAACAAAAAACCTGTTCTTTCTCCTACTAAAAGATAACCACACTCCATGTTGAATTATCCCTGAAAGACACAAGGCCTGTGTTTCTCGGGGTCACAAATGATGACTTACTAGCTTACTTATGTCCCAATACCNTGCTGCAATAAATCAGAATCCCTAATGCCAGATGCATGCTCATCCTTCCGCATTAATTTATTGTGGGGTTTTGTTATTATCCTTCACACAAGGAGGGGCTACATTTATTTTTCCTGAGTGAGAAAAGGCAGAATTGGACATTGAAGTCTCCTGAACTAAAATCCAAAGGAACAGGGACATCCACCCTGGTGGTGGTGATGGTAGGGGTGGAAAGGGAAGCGCTGAAATCAGCAGTTCACCCGGGCATGGCTTGTCTAGAGATGATGTTGTTCGTGGGATAACAGCGCAAATCTTAAGTTCTCAGACAGACTGCCTCGCTTTTCTGAGTTCAGAAGGCCACTGTAAATCTAAGACTTAAGCTTGGTTTTTCAGTTTCAAAGTTGCTACATTTCTAACCAGAAATCTGTAGGGGCATAATATTTGGTTTTATCTCAAGCCTCCCCAGTAGGTTATTAAGCTCCCTTAAACATCTCTCAGCAGCCTTGTACAATGCTATGAGGAGGGGAGAAAAAAACCTTCTGATATATTGTTTCATCTTTTCGCTGCTTTTCCTAAAGCTCCCTAGATTTTATTTTGTTACCTTGGGAAATAGAAAGATTCTGAGGCTTTCTTATATTTCTGAAAAGCAGCTTTTGGATATGCTGATAATGGCTAACCAGTCCTCAAATTTGTTGGTTTTTCTTCTCATTAGCACATAATCTCAGCCGTGAACTTGGACTTTCTAAAAAGGAAGAGCCAAGTGTCAGCAAAGAGTGTTTATGCAGGTTGGCCTCAGATTGGCCCATCACAGCTCCTTGATACCGACACCAAAACTCCTCTGGGTAGAGTGACATGGAGAACATGCTTATAGAGGAAAGCAAAAAAATTGGCTGGGTTTATTTATTGGAAATTAATATGCCTCTTTGGGGGCTAGTTTTGTGACAAGTTGTGTCATTTGTAGGACTGGTTGGGGGCCCATACACCATAGCCATTCATTTTCTCAGGTGCTATGTATTCCCCACGAGAAAGTCTTCATCCACCATTAGCCTCATCCCTAATGGCCTATATTAATTTATAACTGAGGGGAATTGCAAAAATGCACCATGTTTCACAGAAGGAAGGCAAGCTTTAGTAACCCTTTTAAAGTAATAATAAATTAAGGGGCAAAGAATGCCCGTATTTATCTTGCATCATTTTATAGTTATTGCTGCTATTTTCTTATGCTAGCTTAATTAAGATATGTCTTCAGGGAATTAACTTCTGTTGGAAAGGAGCAGAATTTTTAAAAAATGGCTTTGTTTTATTTCTGTGAATAAAGAGTAGGTACTGTGGGTTGATCAGATGGAGAAAAGTGGAGAATTCTGGCCTGGGAGTCTCATCCCAGTTCTACCACACACTACCAGGTGACTTGGGTGTTACTTTCCCCATCTGGGCCTCAGATCTAGAGGAAGAAGTTAGATGAACCAATCTCCAATCTCTGACACCCTTCCCCTGGTTTTTTTGATCATCCTCAGGTTGACAACTAAGCAGTCAAGCCAATCACTGTCAGATCTGTTCACGTCAATCACAAAACTCCCCAAAATCACTGAAACCTATGTTACTTTTTAAACACTGAACTGGGTAGGCCCTTCAATATCCAGATCGATCATTCCGCAGCTGGTTGTTATGACAGCCAGAAACACTGCTGCAAACGCCAAAGACTTACTAGAGAGAAATGGACACAACCAGATGCCCCTCTGCTGTGAGAGCTTTAAAGGGGCCAAGTCGACCCTGTGGATTTGTTCTCTCCTGCCCAGGGCTGACACTGGTCCAATTAGTCTTTCTCTCTGACACAAGATTTTGTGCTTACTCATTTTATGACAGCTTTGTATTTAATCCACAAAGCAACTCTGGTTGACTTGAAAAGTCCGTCTGTAGCCAACCATAGCCTGCTTCTTCAAGTTAATTATTTCTTTGTTTTTTAAAAATCCATATGCACAGTAAATTCTTGTGCATGTACATTTTTATTTTCATATTAATGTTATATGACATGGGTCAAGCAATAGCTCAATCTGGCTGGTTAAGAAGGGCATACGATGCCCTTTTAAGGTTTTGCGATCACAAAAGGTTTCCCCTCTTCACTTCCTCTTGAAAAGGCATACTCTTTTCCCAGTAGAAGATAAGTAATACAGCAATCATTCCAAACAGGCTCTCCTTCAACAGGCCTCATCCCACCAAGCAGGACACTAGCCGTTACCACTGACGGTAAATCACTAGACTGTGGAGCCATCTTTGCCAGTCAGAAATATTTCCTCACCACACCAGCTCTGTTTGGTTGGTTGTGGGTTTGTGCCGTTCCTGGCACAGGGAGAGCCTTCTCCTCCTCTGCCAGGTTTCTTTCAGACTTGCTACAGCCTTGTTTCAACTCTGGCTCAGAAGCCAACCCACAAAACTACCTTTCCAATTGCTCCTTTTGGCTCAGAGAATGTTGTCCAGTTTCCTGTGAGGGCCTCAGTCAAAGGCGTTGTTGTTCCCAGAGCTAGTACCCCCATGGGATAGGCCATTGCCAATCACATCGCCCTCACCCGCCCCAGCCTTGGGGACTGTTGGGGGACTTTGAGTTCCCACAGACCCAGAAGCAGCCAATGAGAGTCTGGGATGCCATTGGCCAACGTTGCAGTGCATAATGATAGGGTTCTGAAACTTGTGACTTATAAAGACCTTGGTCAAGTTGACTCTGAAAATAAAAAAGAAAATGTCGTCAAGCAACAGCAGGTAATAATAATATGGATTAGGTCTCAAACTAACACAAATTAATTTGAGATTTCAGGCCACTTAACAGGAGACCTCCTATTCATCTTCTCAAACTCCATCCCTCTCCTGTCAACACACACAATGTTCCCTTTCTCAGGAAGTAATTTCTGTTTAAAAGCTTTTATTGACCACTTTATGGTGAGTTCATTCTCAGATTTACAATACCTCTCAGACTCCATACACATAAGCTATGGAATCTTAATTTCTGAAAAGGGAGTAGCTGCTGTTTGTTCAAAAGAAGACATCAGGTTTGGCCAATGCCCTGATTTCTTTAGGAGAAGACTGTCCCTGGAACTGAGGAAGGCATAATGCTCTAAATGCCATGTGGTCAGTGGCAGCTGAACCTCATAAGAACTAAGTCACTTCAGCATACAGGTTCCATTGCACCCTACTCATCCCCATCCTTGCCCCTCTCCTTAATTTGCCCACTTGTTTGATAATGGGATGGGAGACATCAAGCCAAAATATCGATTAAGTACACTCTGCATTCTGAACACAGTCCAAAGCAAAAAGAATGGGGGAAGGGAGTCAAAACTGATAGCTCAGGCCCTTACAGTTTCTTGCTAAGGATCTTCCTATAGCTTGCTAACTGGTCTCTTCCACACTGCCAGCTTCTCCTCTACTCTCTAATACAGCGGTTCTCAAACTTTAGGGGCATCAGAATCACCTGGGGGCTTGTGAAAACACAGGTTTCTAGGCCCTACCCCCAGATTGTCTAATTTAGTAGGTCTAGGAGGGGAGGCAAGCATACTTCACTAAAAAGTTCCCAGATGATTCTTACTTTCATGGTCCGGGGACCACACTTTGAAAAATACTGTTCTAATCCATCTTTCTCTCTGTTTCCAGAGTGATCCTCTAGCACAGAGGACTTATCAAACACTCACCACTCAGTCACCATGGAATAAAGTCTCACTTCAATATGGCAGTTAGGGTCTCCACAACGTGGTCCCCACTGATGCGTGCAGCCACAATCTCACACAGCCCGTGTTCTAGTACTCAGACTGGGTTCCCTCAGAAGCAAATCCTGAGACAAAGATTTGAAGAACAATGCCAGGAAGCAATAGTATGAGAGGCAATAAGTGAGACTGGGAAGGAAAGGAAACCAATACAGTATGAATTAAGAAGAAGATTACTGTTGTGGGCAACTGGGGCTCCATCTCACTGGGTGTCTCTGGGCACTGCACAGAGCATAGCTCAGAGTTTTATTGTCTGAGGGAGTGAGGGGCCTGGGGTTTTAATCACCAACTTCTGCCAGTCACTGGTTGAGGGCTACTTCTAGACTAATTAATTACCCATTACTCCCAGCATGCCCTGTGTACAAGTCTAGCTTACTCTGACGGCCAGAGAAAGGCCGCAGGTAGTGTCCCAGGAATTTGAAGTAGGAAGCCACCAGGCCAGGGTCCATGGGAATGATGACAGCTGAGGGTTCTTTGATGGGGCACCAACCGCTTTGGCTCCACCAGCCAAACCCATTCTCTTCATGCCCAGCTCTTTCTCACATCTGCTCTTCCACACAGGCCCGAGCCTGCCTTCTCCGACTTTGGCTCTTTGGAAGACAGAGTTCTGGACTGGGCTGAGCCAATTCTTTGGGGTGTGGGTGGGCAAAAGCCTGGATTATCCTTGGCCCAACAGACCATATGAGGTTAAGGAGCCCGAGGGCAGGCAGTGAGTAAAAACAGCAGCCCCAAGAGGCGGGTGGACACTAGGAAAAAATGCTGCAAGGTGGGTGGTGGCTTGGGGTGCTGAAAAAGCAGCTGAGGTGTCTGGAGGCACACTCTTTGGAGATCATCAATTTGGGACATAATTTGAGCTCTTTTACCTTCTTTAGGACAGTGGCAGCTACCTGCCCTGCAGTGATTATGAAATATAATAGAATCCTATTGCCCAAATGAGAAGTCTGAAGGAGCACAGGCTACACATCACTGCTAAGCTGGTTCCTGGATGTCTTTAAAACTTCATCGATGTGGTCACTGTTACTGTATTCTGGTACTTTGATTTGAAGTGCCACCCTGCCCAGGTGCTGAGAGAACTCTTTCCTGCTCAGTCAGTCTTTGCCTCAGGCATCAAGCCTAAGAAATTGTTGATTCCTTGAGAATCCAATAGCATGGAACACTAGGACCATCAACACGTTGAGAATGTTCTCTCCCTTGATTTCAGACAGACTTATTCTGCTATTGGGGTTACGTGAGTGCAGACTTATGGTTCATTTAAAGTGATTCGGAGCAGTAAATGTGTGTGACATTGATTGTGTGGGTGGGCAAGAAGGACAAGAATAATAAGCAACAAAAAATTCTCATTTAATGTTATATTGTAACTTAATATTCTCTATACAAAAAATAAAATGTTTTCTCTTAAAAATACAGAAATTTTTTCCTAAGGAAATTTCTAACTGAAACTGTCTTATGCTCATAAAATGTTAGTGAGTGGCTGGTTCATATCCTTTATTGTTTTAAAATCGCCTTATCCTTTTTAATCATGGTTGAAGTGATATATGCATGAACTTTGCAAGGCACAAGAAAACATAATTTACTTGACATGATTTGGGGAGAGAAAAACTGAAATATATTAAACAACCCTCAACCGCATTATTTAGAAAGAAGAAAATCAGAGACACTAATTGCCCATGATGGCTATTTATACAACACACCACTGGAGGCAAGGGATACTGGTTGCTCTTGAAATAGGCAGTTTAAACTTGATCCAGAAGGCAACCAGTGGAGCCAGTAAAGACACATAATCTGGGAGGTGACATGTTTTCTCTGTTAAAGTTCAGCTATTGAGAGGGTAAAGAAATAAGAACAGGCCCTAAGTCTAGTTTTGAAATCTCAAACGAAACTGCAGAGTGGGAAAACTTTGTCCTCTTTCCTATCTCATTCCCCTGCTTGATGTCCTTCCTGTAGATGCCCACCATCCTGAAGATGACCCCTAAATGTCCCAAACTCAACTAAGCAATGACTCCTGCTCTAGAATGATCCTTTCTTTTCTCCACATCAACCAAAATGTACCTGTGTCTTACCCTTCAAAAGTTTGCTGTATGATTAATTAGCTGCCAGCTATTATATAATCTAATAAACAAATTCCCAGGAAGGAGTCAAGGGCTAATGGTGGCAAAAGGAGAATCCATCAATTTCCCACTTCAATCTGGGTGTCAATGTAGGAAGGTCCTATTTTGTTAATGGATTCTGTTACTGAGAATACTAAAAGTGAAATGAAGAAATACCTGGGGAATCTCTCAATGTTTTAAGGACTTTAGTAGTTCCCAAAGAAGTTGTGATGGGCAAATACACTCAATTGCCAAATCATTTTGTTCCCTATTTAATGGTGTTTAAATGAGAGGATCCCTATTAGACAGAGAAAGAGGAAAGGTCTACATTTATATTTTTACAAATACACAAGATAACTTGAATTTCTAAGAAAAAAAAAAAAAATCATCCAGGCATGGTGGCATGCACCTGTAGTCCCAGCTACTTGGGAGGCTGAGGCAGGAGGATCACTTGAGCCAAGAAGTTCAAGTTCAGTCTGGGCAACATAATGAGACCCTCATTTCTAAAAAATAAATTTTTAAAATTAAAAAAAAAGTCTAAGGGAGTGACCTTAGAATCCTCAGTTCTAATAAATTAAGAATATTTTTTCCTCTTTCACTGGTAGAATGTAAATTCTAAATTCCATTTCTCAAATCATTTCCTTAGGCCATGTACCTGAAATGGCATTGGCCTCTCTAAGCCTTAAGGTATCTTTGTTTTGACCCACTGCCAGACAATATGAATCGTCATCAGAGTAAAATACGGACACAGTCACACAAAAGACACTATCTATTATGACCCAGTAGTATGGAAGGCTCACCCTAGGTTCTCCAAAAAGGCCCCGTGCCTATTCCCAAGTGACCCTCATACCAAAAACACTATCCCTGCACTCCAAAAGATGTTGTAACTAACATTGTCAAGCAGAATTACTTTAGGGGAAGGAATGAAATCTAAGTTAAACTATGGAGCAACAGCAATGTACCAGGCAGTGTATAGTAGGAGGCTTTTATAGACTTTTCTTTCTTTTACTTGTCTCAAAAAGTTGTAAGATGGCTATTATAATTCTCCATTTCTCAAAGAGAAACTTCAAAAAGAAAAAAAAAAATACTTGCTACCTAATAAGTGGTAGAATCAAAACTGGCTGACTCATGCTATTTCCTTGAAATCAGTGCTTCTCTAAGTGTGATCCCTAGACCAGCAGCCTCAGCATCACCCGGGAACTTGTTAGAAATGTCCTTTCTCAGGCCTCACACCAGACCTACTGGATGAGAAACTCAAATCTCAGTAACTCAGCAATTTGTGGATTTGTGTTTTAACAAGCCCTCCCAGTGATGCTGATGCTCATTAAAGTTTGAGAACTCCTGTCCCAGACCACATTGCCTTTCAGATCCACCATGACCATATCCAGGGACAAGTTGGCTACACTTTTGCCTCTAGCATGAGCGTTTAATCCTTTTAAGCCCAGATACAAGCCTAGTCCTCTGTAACCACCCTGTTCTCAGATGATCTCTTTCTCCTCTGAGCCTCAATAGCGGTCATTGTCTATATAACCCTTTTGCCAATTTATCACTTATGTCTTATGACAACTCTTCCACTGGGGACTGAAACTCTTAGACCTTTGTAGCAATTTAATTTTTCACACTTGTCTTCCACTTAACAGTGCCTGACAACAGTGGCTTGTATAAAGCAACACACTCCATAAATATTAGTTTCCATGATGAATGGAGAGATCAGAAGCTATAACAATTGCTTTATATACTACAAGAATATAGGAGCCAAGTGTGGTGGCTCACACCTGTAATCCCAGTACATTGGAAGGCCGAGGTGGGAGGATTGCTTGAGTCCAGGAGTTTGAGATGAGCCTGGGCAACATAGTGAGACCCCCTCTCTAGAAAAAAAAAAAAAATTAGCAAGGTGTGTTGGCACACACCTGTGGTACTAGCTACTCAAGAAGCTCAGGTGGGAGGATCGCTTGAGCCCGAGAGGTGAAGGCTGCAGTGAGCAATGAGCAATGATCCCACCCCTGCACTCCAGCCTAGGTGACAGAGCGACATCCTGTCTCAAATAAAATAAAATAAAATAAAATAAAATAAAATAAAATAAAATAAAATAAAATAAAAAAGGAACATTGGGATATTCTTCAGTCTGGAGAGCACTCATTAAATGAAATGCTGACAAAGGAGAATGTGTCCTTCTCACGGCCATTGCTTCTTAAACTCTAAAGTGTGACAAACCATCTGAGGATCTTAATGAAATGCAGATTACATATAGGAGATCTGAGATGGAGTCTAACATTCTAAATTCCTACAAGCTTCCAGATGGTGTTGATGCTGCTGGTCTACAGAGCACACTTTGAGTAGCATAGCTAAGGCAACCATGATCTTGATGGATCTGAAAACTGTGACACAGGAAGAATAGTTGAGGTGGGGACCTAGATGGTCTTTAGACATTTGAAGATGAGGAATACATGCACACTTAGCTGGTCCAAGAACAGTGAGAGGAAGTTACATTACATTAAGAAGACTTTAATTTCAGCTCAATAGGGAAGACCTTCCAAATAATCAAAATTGTATCTATTGTAAATGTGTTACCTCAAAATACCTGTGCACTTACCCATGCCCAGAGGTACCACAGGAGGGAATCCTGAATGGGACAAGGTGAACAAGATGGTCCCAGGGCCAATCCAGCATCAAGACTTAAGTACAGGGCTTTTCTTCCCCAACTGAGACCACACCTTGTTTATATTAATAATGTTGTCAGTGTTCCCAATATAGGTATTCTGAAGAAAATTTATAGAAGTGTAAAGGGAAAATGAAAATCAGCAAAAATCCTATTATCCAGAGATAACTACTGTGAACATTTTGGACTATTTCCTATAAGCCCTTTTCTAAGCCCATGTTTTAAAATAATTGACATTTTCTTGATATAGAATTTTGAACTCTGATCTTTTTCCCTTTGTATTTGTATCTTAAGTGAGTCCTCCTGTCATTAAAAAAGAATGTTTCACACGCATCTTCTTAACGGCTACGTCATATTGCTTCGGTATATGTATTGAAATGGATTTTACCAGCCCCTAATTGTAGGACATTTCTGTTATTTCTGCATCTTCACTATTTTACATAATATCACAAATGTTAACTTAGTGCATAAATCTTGGTCATCATCTCTGATTATTTCCTTAGGTTGTCTTCTAGAGGATGGATATGTTAAGGTTGTAAATAGATGCTCCTGAATTGCTATTTATAAAGGTTATACCAATTTACGTTCCCATCAGAAATAAGAGAAGGTACAGATTCCTCATTTTCCTTGGCAATAAATTACTACTTCTTAACGTTTATGACATTGATTTCATGGAAATAGAATCTTATTATAGTATTTCCTTTACTTGATTTACATTCAACATCAAATGCAATTTTAGGTTTGTTGATCATTTTCTCTGTTTTGTGACTGTGTTCTTTACTTATTTTCATTAGTCATAGAATATTCATTGTCAAATGTGTATAACATACTTTCTACATATTACAAATAAATGTGGTGACCCATCATTTGTCATATTTAAAATATTTGCTGTCTAATTTTATGTTTTTGAGGTTCTAAAATTTTAATTTCATTATCAAATCTGTTAATCCTTTTCTGCTGCTTTCAATTTCTTTCACACTTGGGAAGTTCCCCATTAGATTATACTTAGTCAACAAATGCTCTTTTTTTTCTTTTTCTTTTTTTTGAGACGGTCTCACTCTGTTGCCTAGGCTGGAGTGCAATGGACTGATCACGGCTCACAGCAGCTTCGACATCCCTGGGCTCAGGTGATCCTGTCACCTCAGCCTCCTGAGTAGCTGGAACCACAGGCATGCACCACCATGCCTGGCTAATTTTTGTATTTTTTTGTACAGACGGGGTTTCGCCATGTTGGCCAGGCTGGTCTCAAACTCCTGGGCTCAAGCCATCTGCCCACCTCCACCTCTCAAAGTGCTGGGATTACAGGCATGAGCCACTGAGACCGGCCCAAATGTTCAATTTTGATGGCTTGAATTTTGACAGCGAACTTTTATAATTAACATTCAGATTGGTTATATAGTTTTATTTTCTGAATAGCTGTTTTTGTGTTCAGTGTATTGAATAATGGGTGTTTTCTCCCACTGAATTGTTTTCATTGTTGTTGTTAGAGGTACAATCTCTTTGTCACTCAGGCTGGAGTGCAGTGGCACAATCACACCTCACTGCAGCCTCGAACTCCGGGGCTCAAGGGTCCTCCTGCCTTGGCCTCCCAAAGTGTCAGGATTACAGACGTGAGCCACCACACCCTGCCTCACTGAATTTTTTTACATTAAAAATTGTAATTTTATTTGTTAATGGTACAAAACGCTTTTACTCTCTAAACATTAATATTTCTAGTGAGAGCAATATGACTGAATATGCATCATTTTTAAAATCTTCACTTAACACAAGCAATAAACTATCTTAAAGTCTTAAATCAAGACTATTTTAATACCTATTTCCCAATGTTTCATTTTTTAAAATTTCAAAATTACAGAAAAATTAAAAGAATAGTACAATTAATACCTATACATCCTTTGCCAATTGTTAATATTTTGGCATACTCCTTTTAACTCTTTTTTGTCTATCATCTATCTATTTATCTATCATCTATCCTTGTTTTGTTTTCCTGAACCACTTAATAGATGCAGTCATTTGGACACTTCACCTGAAAGTCTTCACCATGTGTCTCTGCAAAACAAGGGGATTCTTATATGAATAAAATACTTGGAAAACAGCTTTTATACAACATTATTATCCAATAGAGTCCATATTCAAATTTCCTCGATTTTCCTGAACTATGTCCTTTATTGCTTTAATTTTCCTTACATAGAATCCAATCTGGGATCACACATTATATTTAGTCATTTTAGCCCTTTAGTCTTCTTTTTTGCCTTTCATGATACTGACAGTTTGTAATGTTTTAGGCCAGTTGTCTTGTAGAATGTCTCACAATTTGGTTAGTCTGCTAATTTATTCAAGAACAGATCCTCGTGAAATATTTTTATTGGAAAAACTACACAGGTGATGTTTTGTACTTGTCAGGGCATCATATCAGGAGACTCATTGATTTTTTAAAAAAATCAGTGTAAGGCTGGGCGAGGTGGCTCACTCCTGTAATCCCAACACTTTGGGAAGCTGAGGCGGGGAGATCACTTGAGGTCGGGAGTTCAAGACCAGCCTGACCAACATGGAGAAACCCCGTCTCTACTAATAATATAAAAATTAGCCAGGTGTGGTGGTGCACGCCTGTAGTCCCAGCTACTCGGGAGGCTGAGGCATGAGAATTGCTTGAAACCGGGAGGTGGAGGTTGCAGTGAGCTGAGATCACACCATTGCACTACAGCCTGGGCAGCAAGAGTGAAAATCTGTCTCAAAAAAAAAAAAAAAA
>NW_016813169.1:80181-83212 GCF_001698545.2 Rhinopithecus bieti
GCATAACTTTTCTGAATTGTTTAATTATAAGATGATCTTTAAAAATTACTCTCTTGGTTTCTCTATGTAGACTATCTTTTCGCCTGAAAATAAGAATTATCCTATCCAATAAGCTTATCCTATCTGATAGTACTACTTCTCATTTCTGTTATGTATCTTATAATCTTCGCTTATATATTTCCCTAAATAATATCAAATAATAATAGTGACACTGGCCATCTTTGCTTAAGATTTAACATGAATATCATTTTTCACTGTTAAGAATGATGTTTGCTATTAATTTGAAATAAATCTTCCCTATCTTGCTAAGAAAGTATTCACACATTGCTAACTTTTGAAGCACTTTCATAAGAAATGAGTGGAGTTTATCTAATGTATTGTTGGCATTTAATGTGAAGATCATATGCCTTAAGACATAATACATTAACTGATTCTAAATATTTAACAATTTTTTTACTGCTGTGACGTAGCATATTTGGTTACAGTGAATTATCCTTTTAATATATTTTTGGATCCGATTTAATGATACTTTAAGATATTTGCATGTATAAGTGACATTGAATATCATTTTCCTTTTCACACTATTTTTTAACGTGTTATGAAATGAATGTTATGTGAGTTTTACAAAATAACTAGCTTTCTATTTTTAGTGTGGTAGTTAAGAGTATAGACTCTAGAGCTAGACTGTATAAACTTGAATCCAAGATTCACCACTTTACTAGCTGAGTGATGCTAGGCAAGTTACTTCATCTCCTTAGTTTTCTTTTTAACAAAATATATTTTTAATTTCTTAGCATATATGTGTACACAATATTCCCAATAATTTTATAATGCTGTCTATATCCTCTATTACATGTATGATTCTCCATTTCATTATATGTAATAATGTTTACCTATTATTTTTCTAAAGCTGATTCCTGAATTTTATTACAAAATTCTACTGATCGCTGTTTATTTCTTTTTTTTTCTTCTTGAGACAGAGTTTTACTCTTGTCACCTAGGCTGGAGTGCAATGGCGCCATCTCGGCTCACTGTGCAACCTCCACCTCCCAGGTTCAAGCGATTCTTCTGCCTCAGCCTCCTAAGTAGCTGGCATTACAGGCACCCACTGCCATGCGCGGCTAATTTTTTGTATTTTTAGTAGAGATAGGATTTCACCATGTTGGCCAGGCTGGTCTCGAACTCCTGAGCTCTGGTGATCCACCCGCCTAGGCCTCCCAAAGTGTTGGGATTACAGGCGTGAGCCACTGCGCCTGGCCTATTTCTGATTTTAAATTCATGTTTTTCTTCCTCCAGCTTTTGATACCTTTTTATCTAATTTGTTTATACACAAGCTTTATATAATACTTTAGAAATCTAAGCTATGAGTTTATCTTTAAATACAACTTTATTCATATTCCACAAATTGTACAGGTTTCTTTTACAGCTTTATTGAAGTATAACTGATAAACAGTAAACAATATTAATCCACTTTCTGTCAGTATAGACAAGTTTGCATTCTTTGGAAACTTATGTAAATGAAATCACATAGTATGTATGCTTTTATTTCCGGTTTTTCACTAACCACATTTACTTTGAGATTCATCCATATTCATGACATGTATCAATAGTGCATTTTTTGGATATATTGCTATTTATTCATTTACCTGGAAATTTGGGTTGTTTCCAGTTTTTAACTCTTATAAATAAAGCTGTTATGGCATTTGTATGTAAGCCTTTGTATGGAAATGTGCTTTCATTTCTCTTGGGTAAATACCTAGGAGTAGAATAGCTAGGAGGGTGTATGTTGAACGTTTTAAGAAACTACCAAATTGTTTTCTAAGGTGGTTGTACTAGTTTACATTCCCAGCAGCAGCATGCCAGTTGCTCCACATCCTCACCAACAATTGCAATGATGTAATTTGAGACATTCTATTAGGTATGTATAGTTATCTTATTATGGTTTTGGTTTGCATTTCCTTAAACTATTCATATTGAGTATCTTTTTGTGTGCTTATTTGCCATCTGCATACCCTCCAGTACAATGCTGAGCAGAAGTGGTGAAAGTGTACATCATATTTTCCTGATCTTCGAAGGAAAGCATTCAGTCTCTCACTTTTAAGTGTGATGTTAGCTGTAGGGTTTTTTGTAGGTGCTTTTCATCATGTTGAGGAAGCTCCCTTCTACTTTGCTGGGAGTTTTTAATCGGGAATTTTGGATTTTGTCAATTTTTTTATGAAATCTATTGAAATAATCATGTAATTTAAAAAAATCTGCTACTGACATTTATGCTTTGAATGTTAAACCAACTTTGCACTAAGCTAAACTCTGCCTGGTCATGATGTATTATCATTTTTATAGATTATTGGATTTATTTTTCTAAAATTATGTTAAGAAATTTTGAATCATGTGAAGGTGAGCGCTTTGGCTTCCCAGCGATTGTATTTCCTCAGCTATCTGAAGGAGTTTGGTTAAAAGGTGGCCTATAAAAAACTTCCTAAAAAGAAATTAAGTCAGCTTGAGACTTCCTCCTTTGAGAAGACATTTAGGGTGGAGTAAGAAGTAAATTTTTAAAAAGGTATATGGACATTTTTTTCTACCTGTGCAACACCATAATTCAGAACTATTCCATACTGTTGTTCTGGA
This sequence comes from Rhinopithecus bieti, assembly GCF_001698545.2. Classification (NCBI taxonomy): domain Eukaryota; kingdom Metazoa; phylum Chordata; class Mammalia; order Primates; family Cercopithecidae; genus Rhinopithecus; species Rhinopithecus bieti. Next base: position 82,807 of record NW_016813169.1, read on the forward strand.
AAAATTTTGCTCATGGAATGTCAATGTAATGACTGATATTAAAATGTCTGAAAATGAAGCATCAAACAAAACTGTTGTTTAAAATCTTAAAAAAATAGAAAAAGATGAACAGGTATATATAATAAGAGAGGGTGATGAAACAAATGTGATAAAATGTTCAAGAATCTGGGTGAAGGGGATAGGGGAGTTCTTTGTACTGTTCTTGAAATGTTTCTGTAAATTTAAAAAGACTTCAAAATAAGTTATTAGAAAAATAATTTTTTAAAAGAGAAAGTTTGGGCCAGGTGCTGTGGCTCACACCTGTAATCCCAACACTTTGGGAGGCCGAGATGGGTGGATCACCTAAGGTCAGGAGTTCAAGACCAGCCTGGCCAACATGGCGAAACCCCATCTCTTCTAAAAATAC
>NW_016813169.1:83236-89241 GCF_001698545.2 Rhinopithecus bieti
GGAGGTTACAATAAGCCGAGATCGCACCACTGCACTTTAACCTGGGAGACAGAGCAAATTTCCATCTAAAAAAAAAAAAGGTTTGCATCTATGTTCATGAGGAATATTGATCTGTAGTTTCTTTTCCTTTAAATATCATTTTCTGGTTTTTGTATCAGAATAACATTCAACTGATAGCATGAGTTGGGAAGTATTCCATTCTCTTCAATTTTTTGGAAGAGTTTATGTAGAAATCAGTATTATTTCTTTATGAAATGTTTGGTGCAATTCCCCAGTGAAGCCATTTTCCTTTTGCCTCTGCATTTCATATGAATTTTAGAATCAGTATGTCAATTTCCACAAAAATACTTACTCTCATTGTGATTGGGATTATAATGAATCTACAGATCAATTTGGAGAGAACTGCTCATGATAAACGCTTTCATTTTTTCCATATCTGAAAAAGTCTTTATTTTTGCTTTTCTTTAAATTTTTTTAAATTAACCTTTTATTAATTTAAAAAATTAATAAATTAATTTTTAATTAAATTTTTAACATGCAGTTGTAAGAAATGATAGAGAGAAATCTCATGTAGCCCTTACCCAGATCCCCCATTGGTAGTGTCTTGAAAAACTATAGTACTGTATCACACCAGAATACTGACATTGATAGTGAAGACAGGGAGCATTTTCATTAGCACAAGGATTCATCGCTTGCTGTTTTGTATCTACACCTATTTCCTCTCCTCCCAACCTCTACACTACCCCTTTAAACTCTGGCAACCACTAATCTGTTCTTCATTTCTATAATTTTGTCAATATATCTGTATAAATGGAATAATATAGTATGTAATCTTTGGGGATTGGCTTTTTTCACACAGGGTAATTCTCTGTAGACTCATCCAAGTTGTTACATTGTATCAATAATTCATTCCTTTTTATTGCTGAGTAGTATTCTACAGTATGGAGGTGCTGCAGTTAACCATTTACCCTTTGAAGGACAGTTAGGCTGTTTGGGTTAGCGTAAATAAAGCTACTATAACCATTCATATATAGGTTTTTTACCCAGGAGTGAAATTGCTGGGTCATATGGTAATTACGTGTTTAAAGAAACTACCAAGCTGTTTTACGGAGTGGCTGTACCACTTAACATTCCCACTATCAACGTATGAGTGATCCAGCTTTTCCACAACCAGCCAGTATTTTATGTTGCTGTTTTCTTTCTTTTTTTTTAAACATTCTGATAGATGTGTAGTGATATCGCATGGTAACTTTGTGTTACCCCAATGGTTAAATGATGTTGAAAGTCTTTTCACGTGTTTTTCATCTGTACGTCGTCTTTGGTGAAATGTTGGTTCGTGTCTTTTGTAATGGATTGAGTTTTGAGATTTATTTACTCTAGATACTCATCCTTTGTTGCATATATGGTTTGCAAAGATTTTCCCTGAGTCTGTAGCGTGTCTCTTCATCCTCTTAATAGGGTCTTTTGCAGAGCAAATGTTTAAAAGTCCAATTTATATTTTTTTCTTTTATGGATCACACTTCTGACGTTAAGTCTAAGAACTCTTCACCTACCCTTTATCCTGAGTATTTTCTCCTGGGTTTTTTTCTAAACCTTTTACGTGTTTACATTTTACTGTTAAGTCCATGATCCTTTTTGAGGTGATATTTGTACAAAGCATGAAGCTTAAGTCAAGGCTTTTCTTTCTTTTTGCCTATAAATGTTCAGTTACCTCAGCACCACTTGGTGAAATTGCTTTAGTATTTTTATCAAAAATCAGTCGATCATATTTGTGTGAGTCTATTTCTGGGTTCTCTATCCACTTCCAATGATCTATGTTTCTATGCTCCTACCAATGCCAAACAGCCTTGATGATTGTAGCTATATCATAAAAATATTTAAATCAGATAGACTGGCTCCTCCACTTTGACCTTCTTCAAAATCATTTTAGCTTTTCTAGTTCCATTCTTTTTCCATATAAATTTTAAAATAATCTTCTCTATATCTACAAAAAATGTTGCTGAAATTTTAGTGGGAATTGCATTATATTTGTATTTCAATTTGGGACAATTTACATCTTTATTATATTGAGCCTTCCAGTTCATAGTCAACTGACATTTTTATTGAGGTGAAATTCGCATTGCAAGAAATTAACCATTTTACAGTGTAAAATGAAGTGGCATTTAGTACATTCACCATGTTGTACAACCACCACCTGTGTCTAGTTCCAAAACATTTTCATTGTCCCCAAAGAAAACCCTGTCTTGATGAAGCAGTCATTCCCCATTCCTTCCTTCCTCCAGCTCACTCTGCTTTCTGTCTTGATGAACTTAACCCATTCTGGATATTTCATATCAATAAAGCCATACAATATGTGACCTTTTGTATCTGGTTTTAGTTGGCATGTTTTTGGGGTTCCTCCATGTTGTAGCATGTATCCATACCTCAATCCTTTTTTGACTAAATAATATTCCACAGTATATATATGCCATAATTTGCTCATCCATCTATAAATGTACATTTGGGTTGTTTTCTGCTAAGAACATTTGTGCATAAATATTTGAGTACCTGTTCTGCCTTCATTTTTGAAAGGTATTTTTATTGGGCATAGAATTCCACATTGTCAGTTTTACTTTTCCAGTACTTTAAAGATATCTGTCCACTATCTTTTTGCTTTCATTGTTTCTGAAGAAAAATCTGCTGAAATCTTTATTTTTGTTCCTCTGTCCATAACATATAATTTTTCTGTGGCTGCTTTTAAGATTTTCAATCTATATCTACTTCTGAGAAGTTTATGATGTTCCTTGGTCTGATTTTCTATTTCTTGTGCTTGTTTTTTAATATTCTTGGATTCATATGTTACTAGCTTCTATAAAATTTGAAAAACTTGAGGTCATTATTTCGCTGTCTTTCTTCTTCCTCTGCTATTATAATCACACATTAGAATGCTTTAAGTTGTCCCACAGTTCACTGATGTGTTCTTTTTTTTTTTTTTTTTTTTTTTTTTTTTTTTTTTTTTTTTTTTAACAATCTTCTTACTCCTAGAGCTTCATTTTGGGATTTCTATTGGTAATCTTTTCTTCTGCAAAGTCTAATCTCCCATAAATCACATTTATGGTATTTTCATCTCACCTCACACTGTAGTTTTTATCAGAAGTCCAGTCTTTTCTTGTCTTCCATATCTCTCATTAACTTTTTGATCATATGGAAGATAGTTATAATAGCTGTTTAATTGTCCTTGTTGGCTAATTATAACATCTATGTCAGGTCTAGATCAGTTCCTATTGATTTTTTTCCTCATTGTGAGTTGAAGTTTCCTTTCCTATCCATGCCTGGTAATTTTTTTGCTGGATGCCATACTTTGTGAATTTTACCTTCTTAAGTGCTGGATATTTATGTATTCCTATAGATATTCTTCACCTTTTTTTTTTTTTTTTTTTTTTCTTTAAATATTTTTTCCCTTTTTTTTTTTTTTTTTTTTTGACATGGAGTCTTGCTCTGTCACCCAGGCTGGAGTGCAGTGGCTCGATCTTGGCTCACTGCAAGCTCCGTCTCCTGGGTTCATGCCATTCTCCTGCCTCAGCCTCCCGAGTAGCTGGGACTACAGGCGCCCGCCACCTCGCCCGGCTAATTTTTTGTATTTTTAGTAGAGACGGGGTTTCACCGTGTTAGCCAGGATGGTCTCGATCTCCTGACCTCGTGATTCACCCGCCTCAGCCTCCCAAAGTGCTGGGATTACAGGCATGAGCCACCGTGCTGGCCTTCTTCAGCTTTTTTTCTACGACATGGCTAAATTACTTGGAAACAGTTTGATCCTTTTAGGTCGTGCTTTTGAAATTTGTCAGGTGGGATAAAACCATGTTTCATCTAGGGTTAATTATTTCTCATTACTGAGGCAAGAACGTTCTGGGTACAATAGTCCATGAATTATAAGACTTTTCAGACAGTTTGTTGAGAATAGGCATTATTACTATGTTTGTATACCAAGTATTACTTCTTCTAATCCTTTCAGGTGCTTCTTTCTCCAGTCTTGGATAGTTTCCTTGCACACATGCACTGCTCAGTACTCAGCTAAATATGTGAGGAGCCCCCTGCAGAACTTTGAAGTTCTATCTCCGTGCAGTTCTCTCCTCTCAAATAATCTGTCCTGCGAACTCTAGCTCCCTGGGTACTCTTAGACTCTTGACCCCATCTCCTGTAGTCATGGGGTCTGCTATATTTGACTTGGTTTACCTCTTCCCTCAACATTGGCGAGACACTCTCTCTCTAGGGAGTAATCTAGGGTAAAAGTGAGGTTCACCACACTTTTATACAACAGTAGTTATATAATTTTTAGTTGGTAGTGTTCTAGTTCTAGTGCCAGTTCTAGTGGCAATTTAGTTGGTAATGTTCTAAACATTTTTCTCTTTGGCTTCATATGCATCATACTTCTACTTCTTGCTAGTTTCCACAGTGTTTAGCATGATGCCTTATATATAGTAAGCACTCAATAAATGCTTGACTTTGATATTTTAAATTTGATTTTTTTGTTTTGTTTTGTTTTTTGTTTTTGAGATGGAGTCTCACTCTGTCTCCCAGGCTGGAGTGCAGTGGCACGATCTCAGCTCACTGCAACCTCCGCCTACAGTGTTCAAGCGATTCTCCTGCCTCAGCCTCCCAAGTAGCTGGGACTATAGGCGCCCACCACCACGCCCAACTAATTTTTGTATTTTTAGTAGAGACGAAGTTTCACCATGTTGGTCAGGCTGGTCTGGAATTCCTGGCCTCAAGTGATCCACCTGACTTGGCCTCCCAACATCAAGTGGCTGGGATTACAGGTATAAGCCACTATGCCCCGCCCAGTCTTTCTCAAATCAATTGTGCCACATAACATAACTTACTTATGGTAGTGACTATCCTATCATATTCATGATTCACAACCATATTCAAATGGGAAGGGATTATATAAAGGTATTGGTCACTGGCAGGCATCTTACAATTCTGCCCACCACATTCTTGTTCCCATCAGTCAGAGTCAAAAACTTTACTAATGATGAAGAATTGGGTAGAGTGCTAAGAAGTGTTTGCCTCAGTATTGGGAAAAACTTAGTCCTAAACTAAAGGCTGCTCTTGTCTTGCCTAACAAAGCTTTAAAGCATGACCTTAAAGAAGGAAATTGTTTCCAAGTAACTTAACCATACCCCAGAACAAAGCTCACAACTGTTTAAGAGAATGCAAATATATTCAGCACACCACAAAATAAAAGTCTAAATTTTGGCATCTAAAAAAAAAAATTAGCAAGCATGCAAAAAGCAGGAGGATATTATCCATAATGGGGAGAAAAATCACTCAAAACAGACATGGAAATTACTTAGACGATAAAATTAGTAGATAAGGATATTTGAACCATTATTATAACTTTATTCCATACATACATGAAGCTAGAGGAAAAACTGAGCATCTTAAGTAGGGGCATTAAAGATATAAAAAGACCTAAATCTAACACCATGTACAGTACAGGATGAAAAATATAGTGGGTGGGATTAATGGCAGATTAGGTATCGCAGAAAAAAATATTAATGAACTTGAAGACTGAGCAAACGACAGTATCCAATATGAACTACCCCCCCCCCCCAAAAAAAAATGAGAAAAGGGTGAACAACACATCAGTGACCACGGGACAGCTTTAAGCATCCTAATATATATGTAATAGGAGTCACCAATGGAAAAGAGAGGAGTGGTAACTAAAAAAGCACTTGGGCCAGGTGCAGTGGCTCATGCCTGTAATTCCAGCTCTTTGGGAGGCTGAGGCAGGCGGATCACCTGAGGTCAGGAGTTCGAGACCAGCCTGGTTAACATGGTGAAACCCCATCTCTACTAAAAATATAAAAATTAGCCAGGCATGGTGGTGGGCACCTGTAATTCCAGCTACTTGGGAGGTTAAGGCAGGAGAATCGCTTGAACCCAGGAGGTGGAGGCTGCAGTGAGCCGAGACCACGCCATTGCACTCCAGCTGGGCAACAGGAGCAAAACTCCGTCTAAAAAAA
>NW_016813169.1:92509-99360 GCF_001698545.2 Rhinopithecus bieti
AGTATAACACCACAACATAATCCATGAAAGAATAAATTAATAAAATAGACTTCATCAGAATTAAAACCTTTTGCCTTTCAAAAGACCCTGTTAAGAAAATGTAAAGACAACTATAGTCCGAGACAAAATATTTGGAAATCACACATCAGATAAAAAGCCTGTGTCCAGAACATTTAATGAACTCTCAAAACTCAATAAGAAGAATATAAACAATCACAATGAGTTACAGTCTTTCCTTGATATCTGTGGAGGATTGGCTCCAGGACCTCCTGCAGATACCCAAATTTGTGGATGCTCAAGTCCCTGACAGACAAAGTGGCATAGGTGTTCACATATAACCTATACACTTCCTCCCATATACCTTACATCATCTCTAGATAACTTACAATACCTAATACAATGTAAGCACCATGTAAATAGTTGTTATACTTCATTGTTTAGAAAATGACAAGGCAAAAACATCCGTGCATGTCAGTACAAACGCAATTTTTAAAAAATGTTTTCTGCCTGCAGTTGGTTGAATCAACATATGTGGAACCCATGGAGATGAACAATTGACTGTACTACTACACAGCTATTAGAATGGCTAAAATTTGAAGGATTAACCATAACAAGTGTAGGGGTAGAAATGTGTGCTACCTTTCCTCACCGTAAGAGTCATGGCCAACACTCCTATAACAAAAGACTGGTTAACAAGAGAAAAGCATAACTAATTTATTTAATCCAGATTCTATGTGACATGGGAGCCTTCAGACCCAAAGACCCAGGACAAACTGTCTATTTTTATGCTTAGGTTTGATGAAGAATGGACAGCTGTGTGGAAATGTGATTAGACAAAAGGGTACAATCTAATGGTAATAGCCTGAAGGGGGAAGCTCAGTAAGGCCTGTCCATTCATATGCTTTTTGGCCTCTCTGTGTAGCATTTCTTTCCTCTGGGTATAGGATAGGACACCTGTCACATGAGGGTCTCCAAGGGAAAAGGGGAAGGTCAGAGAATGACCTTTCTAGGTTCTAAGACCTACATTGGGGAAGAGGAATTCTGGTTTCTATGACACCTTTCTAGGAGAAAACCAGGAATAGAGAGAGGAGGGCAGCAGAGGGTCAGAGAGACCTTGCCTCTGAGGACTTCAAATCTCCTTTAGTTTAAAGTACTCAGCACACCAAGGTACTAAACTTTGGGGTATTGTGTTTTTGTTACTGGAAAGGGGTCCCAATCCAGATGCCAAGAGAGGGTTCTTGGACTTCATGCAAGGAAGAATTTGGGATGAGTCCATAAAGTGAAAGCAAGTTTATTAAGAAAGTAAAGAATAAAAGAATAGTTACTCCATTGGCAGAGCAGTGGCATGGGCTGCTCGACTGAGTATACTTATAGTTATTTCTTGATTATATGCTAAACAAGGGGTGGATTATTCATGAGTTTTCTGGGAAAGGAACCAAGATTTCCCAGAACTGGGGGTCCCTCCCCTTTTTAGACCATATAGGGTAACTTTCGGATGTTGACATGTTTATTAGTCCATTTTTACACTGCTATGAAGAGATACCTGAGACTGGGTAATATATAAAGGGAAGAGGTTTAATTGACTCACAGTTCCCCATTGCTGGGGAGGCCTCAGGAAACTTACAGTCATGGTGTAAGGCAAAGGAGAAGCAGGCACCTTCTTCACATGGTGGCAGGACGGAGTGAGTGCAAGCAGGGGAAATGCCAGATCTCTTGAGAACTGACTCACCATCATGAGAACAGCATGGGGGAAACCATCCCCCATGATCCAATTATCTCCACCTGGTCCCATCCTTGACACATGGGGATTGTGGGGATTATGGGGATTATAATTCAAGGTGAGATTTGGGTGGGGACACAGAACCAAACCATATCACCATGGCATTTGTAAACTGTTCTGGCACTGGTGGGAGTGTCTTCTACCATGCTAATGCATTATAATTGGCATATAATGAGCAGTGATGACGACCAGAGGTCACTTTCATCACCATCTTGGTTTTGGTGGATTTTTGGTCAGCTTCTTTCCCACATTCTGTTTTATCAGCAAGGTCTCTGTGACCTGTTTCTTCTGCTGACCTCCTATCTCATCCTGTGACTAAGAATGCCTAACTTCCTGGGAATTCAGCCCACTAGGTCTCGGCCTTATTTTGCCCAGCCCCTATTCAAGATGGAGTCGCTCTGGTTCAAATGTCTCTGACACTCCTAAGTCAGGCTTTCAGTTATTTATAGTTCATTACGCTAGGACTCAAAGTAGGAAGGCAGCCTCAGGCCAAATTTAGTTTAATTTAACAATTTATGATCTTGATAGGGGTGATGTATCGTGGGTACATACATATACCAACTCATCAAATTGTATACTTAAATATGTGCAGTTCACTGTTAAGTCAATAAAGCTGGTTTTTAGAAAGTTATTACTGTTAGTAATATGCGAGGCACTATGGTTCTCAGACAACATGCCTCCCCTGGGTAATCTTATCCAAACTCACGATTACCATCCATACTCTGATGATTCCCAAGTATGCATCGCCAGCCCAGGCCATTCTGCTGAGATTCAGACCTGTTAATCCAGCTGCCTTAACATGGCCACTTATCAGTTCTGCAAGCACCCTAATTCAGCATGCCCAAGGCAGAATTTTTGATATTCTCCCTTCACTTGATTTTTCTCTCATGTGCCCCAGTACAATGAAAGGCAACACCATCTATCCAGCTGTGAAAATGACCCAGTCATAATTTTGATTTCTTCTCCCTCATCTCCAACATCACAAATGCATCGTGAATCCCTCCACTTCTCACCAACATTACATTAATCCAAACTACCCATCACTTCTCTGGCAACAGTCTCCTAATCGGTCTTCTTGCCGCCAAACTCACTCTTAGAGTTCACACACACAAAGCAGCCAGAGATTTTTAAATACAGACATGATCTTTCCATTCCCCAGATTAAAATATTTCAAACTTCTCATTGCCTTGGGATGAAGTGCAAACTCTTCAACATGAGTCACACACACAAGGTGGTCCCTATTTTTGTCCCAACTCCCCTCTAAAATGGTCATCTTTTGCCACTTCCCTTCTCACTCTCCTAGCTCCAGTCGTAGTTAAAACTGGGGGTATTTACAGGCGTCTGAAATGGCCGTTCAGCTCCTGTTTTTTATTCAACCGGTGGCCTTACAGCAATAATGAACAGTGGTAGCACAGGAGAAAAAAGCAGGCAAAAGTAATTTTATCAAGTTCCTATTTCAGTCAGAGGTTCTTGTTGTATAGGCAAAGTAGGAAAAAAGAAACACAAAGATGACTTCGGTGGAAGTATTTCTAAAGGAGAATGCATTTTTATGTTTTCACCAAGCTATCGGCCCCTCTGGATTTTAATATTATAGTGGGGTCATAACAAGCATTTCCTCTATTGTTGGCTTTACACAGATGCGAAGTGGTGCTCAGGAAGCTAGGAGACTGATGAATAGTTGGTTTGATGTATTTGAATCATTCAGCACTTTGAGTTAAATGTGCATATTCTGTTCAAAATAGACAATGGGGAGGGGCAGTCCCCCCTTTCCCTCTCTAACTTGCATAACATCAGGCCTCACTGCTTTAACTAATGAGTATTTAGAAGTAAAGGCTCCTACTGATTCCAGCGAGTCATTAATTCTCTGCTTGCAGAGCCGCTGTGGAGTTTTTCATCGGCCACATTTTTTTTAGCTTTTACCAAGTTGCTTCTGAGCTGCAGTGCTGACCCCTGGGCTCCTGTGTGTACCACACACCAGACACATAATGGACTTGAAAGTCCCCTTGCAAGGAATTTTACTGGGGACCAGGAACAAATTACAAAGAAGATGCACATTCTAGCCACTCCATTGACAAAGATGTCTCAGAACTCTTAGTTTTAGGGAACTTAATTGACCTTGAATGAAAATGTATATTTAAACCAATATGTGTAACCTGGTAGAATAAGGGGGGGAGGTGAGTTACAAAATTCTCTTAAACTAATTGCACAGTCAGTCCTACCCTTTGTAATAATGACTGTTTGCTCCATTATCGCTCCAGGTTTATTATTTTCTAAATAGCCTCATTGATCTTGCCTCAGTGGGCTTTCCATTTTTACACATTACATTCTCTTGGGAATTGAAAAGCACGGTATCTCTGAAGATGCTCAGTCAACTTGAAAACACTCATTTTTGAAAAGGTCTTAACCTGCCTTCAACTTGAAGCAATTCAGACTTTGCACAAACAAACATTAGAGCAGAGACGCATCACTCGTGTATATGTTTCTACCATCACTGGGAAGCTGTTTGTCTGAAAGGTTATTTATAGACCATTTTTTAAGGGTATTCAAAATTCAGGGATCTATACTCATAACTAAAATGAATGTACATGTAATTGGAAGCATGACACTTCATTATAATGATTATAATGGTTTCTGCATTATTCAATATCATAAATATTTTGTGGAAGGCCCTATTTCGTTATGACTCCAACTACTAAACTTATAGCTAAATCATGTGTGGTGGAAGGGAAATGAGAAAGAAGAAATAAGTGGAAAAGGCGAGGAAGCAACCCCAACTCAAGATAAATTCAAGTTGGAAAGGCAAGAGTTTTGTGTTTTGTATTGATTTGAGATTTCACTTTACTCATCAATAATTCCCTGTTTGAAAGAAGGGAGGGCAATTTAAATATTCTAAACTCATGACTGAGGGGTCCATAAAGCCTGGAAGCTCTATGACCCCAAATAACCAAACTTCAAATACTCTAGTCTTTAAAAAAAAATAATAACAAGAATAGTAATTTGTCAGTAATTGAATCAAAGGCAATACAGGAAATAAAGTAGGCAAAATGTTTAAACTATTATAAATGCTTGAAAGTTACAAAGCTCTGTATCTCCCCTCTGTTGTGTAAAATTTTAACCATTTTAGTAAGCTGAAGCTAAAGTAAACCAATAGACTTACCTACATTACTTTTCAAGTGGTTAGGTAAAAAAGGTAATAAAAGGCAAATAAGTACTGCAAATTAATCCTCCGCTGGCGACATCATACCTCACAACAGTGCCTCAGCAAACCACTTAATGTGAACTTCAACAGCTTTTAATCAGTTTTGTATGAAAAGACATGATTTGATTTGGGTTTTCAAATGGCTTTATCAATCATTCCCACAGTTCCAAGAATACTAAATAACAATTAGTTCTTAGGACAAAAGGTTTGCCTATATTAACCTTCAACTCACCCAGACATCCAAAGGCAGCACTTGCTTTTTCTTCAAAATGAGAGCATGTTAGCAGCTGAAAATATAAGTATATGGAAAGGTTGTGAAACTTCTTTCAAATTATTACCCTGGAACAATGACAATAGTTGGGATTTCTCTTTTGCAGAGGGAAGAGAAGAGGCAGAAATTCCAGTCCTCCTTCCTCCAAAATTTTAGTCTCGGGATTTATTGGTGCTGAAAACCAAAGTTATCTACTGCTTGAAACCTAAGCAGAATGCATCAGCATTTCGGGACCACCTGGGACCAAGGGGGGCTGGGAGACTTCCAGATGGATTGTAAGACAATTCACTGATATTTACATAACGAGAATAAATGTTTTTCCTAAGATAGCATTTCCTTTCAGTGTTTTGAGACCACCAGCAAAAGAGGGAGGTACAGAAATTCTATTACATTAATAGTCTTTGTTTTTATGGCTTTGGCATTTATTAACTAGTGGGAGCTGTTTATTGGGTCATAAACTTTACTAATGGGGATATTATCTCTAAATTATAAATCTTGTTCAGTATATGGCTTAGTTATAAAAAGAATAATTATTTAAAATGTCTGTATGGCTGCAACGTATCATGTTTATCGGCCTGAATCCTATAATGGCCATTTCATTGCTAATTGTGGGCTTGAACTAGAAACAACCAGGGCAGTAACACACATCTATGCAATAGAATAAGCAGTTGTCACCCCACAAACTCAGGAGCATTGTCATTGGTTTGCTTCCTTTTTCTCCCCCAGCTTCTCAAATGAACTACATTATAAACCTCTACAAGGGCTAAATTATCTACATATTTAAACTCTTGAAGGAAAGACAACTGACTGAAGAGTTGAATAGGTAAGTGACGAATGTGTCAGCTTGAAAAGTTCCAGGAAAGTGTCATCCTTCTAAAAGCTTGCTCTCTGGGGAATGAAAAATCTTAAAGTGACAAAATGGCTTGGCACTGTCAGTTGCCTTAAAAAGAACCTGGGACAAAAATCAAGTAGTCAAATTTAGGATTTATGGTAGATAGTTTTGGTATATAAATTGAGTATACTAGTTTAGTGTTAAGTCCTGAAAGGGTTGGGGGGAGCATCTATTCTAACAATAGCACGTGTGGAATTATTCTAGGTTTATATATAGAAATCGGTTATTGATTAACTTCAATTTTTTAAAAATGAAAGGGCCATTGTTGTCGAGGGTAAATTGGTACATTTGAGTGTCAAGAAGCCAGCAAGACACTGCTGCAAATGTGGAGTGAAAGAATAATGAGTCCGAAGGGTCCCTTGAGATGTCATCAGCTCCTCTTCTTCTCAGAGTAGTCCCTGAAAGGTAAATGGTGCAGTTCCTTCTTGAGAGGCCTCCATTGTCTCCCAGAACAATGGAGGCAAATGGATTTATGATACATAGCACCCCACACTGAACAATGGGATAGACGGGATAGACTTCTTACACTGAATTCCCAGAGGTACATGGCTATGGGTTTTAATCAAATGTACACTACATGACAGGAGTTCTGCTGAAGAAAAATAAAAATAGAACTAGAAAAATGCAGGGGAAAAATGTAGTTTCTGAATATTTAAACCTCTAGGGTGGGGCGGGTGGGATGTGTGTGTAAAACAAACCAAAAAAAAAA
>NW_016813169.1:100392-121055 GCF_001698545.2 Rhinopithecus bieti
CCCAAAGTGCTAGGATTACAGGCTTGAGCCACCGCGCCTGGCCTCAACATGTTTTAAGATGGCATTTTAAATAGTAACAGTACGGCAGCAATATAACATGATGTTCTGAAAAACTAATATGACAAAATAGGATTAGTTGTGATTTGTGGATTTCCGTTTAATATAAACCTTGTTTCTTTTTTGTTTTTAATGAAATTATATCTACTAAAGTAAATGTGGCAAAATGAGAGAAGTAAATCAAAGAGAATTGACCAAAACTGGTATGGTTATTCCTCCTCTAAGCCAAACACGTCCTTCAAAAGGGTCAAGTAGTCAATGTATTTCGCAGGAATAGGTGATGGCATACCAAGCCAGATATCTTCACATCTCTAGAAAAAAAAACAAAAATGGATATGATTAGAACCACATTTCAAAGTACAGTTTTGAAAATTCAACACCAAAGTTTATTTTCAAAGGGAAAATTTCTACCATCTACTTTAGGTTCATAAAGACTTTGTGGTACACTGGATACTTGTTCTTGATTCTTCATTCCCTCCCTGTATAAGAATTACGTGCCCACACTCTTTGTCATATGACTCTGTAGAACCTCCCATGGAGTAAGAAGAGTATATTTTCCTGTTCCTTTGATATGTGGTTGGCCACATGACTGGCTTTGACCTATGTACTGTTAGCAGACATATCATGAACAGAGGCTCTAGCGTGCTGGCATCATTTGGCTTGGCCTTCTGTGCCTCTGCCATCACCATGAAAAGAACATGGCCCAGGATGCTGCTGTTTTTAGAATGACCAAGGGGGATCAGACCAGGCTGGACTTGCAGACTAAGAGCCAAGCTTAGCTGAATCCAGCCATGCTTCACTGACCTACATGCCCATAGACAAGAAAAATAAATGTGTCTTGTTGTGAACCACTGAAATTTCAGGAGTTGTCATGCAGCATTAATACAGTGATAGATCCTCCTTACTTTCTTAGGAACCCAATTTTTATTTTTATTTTATTTGTTTTAAGACAGGGTCTCACTTTGTTGCCCAGGCTGGAGTACAGTGGCACAATCTCTGCTCACTGCAATCTCTGACTCCCAAGTTCAAGTGATTCTCATGCCTCAGCCTCCCGAGTAGCTGGGATTACAGGCACATGCCACCACGCCCGGCTAATTTTTGTATTTTTAGGAGAGACGGGTTTCGCCATATAGGCCAGACTGGTCTGGTCTCAAACTCCTGGCTTCAAGTTATCCGTCCACCTCAGCCTCCCAAAGTGCTGGAATTACAGGCGTGAACTGCTGCCTAAAGAACCCAATTTTTAAAATACAAACTGGTAGCTATACTGGCTGCTTGGTTACTGTTTCTTCCGTAAACAATGAAAAGAACACTGGATCACTCACAGTGTGATCTTGCAGATAAGCCACTTTGTGTGTGTGTGTGTGTGTGTATACATATACACACGCAGATGCACATTTTATATAATATGTAAATATGTGTGTATATATACACACACACAAACTTTTTGAATATGCTGCAATGGTTAATTAATATCAACAAGAGGCAAAGTCCATATATATGGCTGCTTATATTTCTACTGTCAAGGTTAAAATTTGACTGTCAAGGTTAATTGTTGTATATAAGAGGTTCTATATCTTTACTAGTGTTACATTAGTATCCAGAATCGCAAGGTGTCATAGAAATATAGGTAAAGGCTCAATAATTTGATGTGATGGAATTTTGGAAGCAAGCTGAGTAAGTGGTGTTTCAGTTGCACCTTATGGGATGAAAACCAGTTCAGCAGAGGGTTTAGGGTCGTGAAGGGTGTTCCAGGCATAGGGACCAGTGTAAGCAAAGGCCTGGAGACCTAAAATCTATTTTCAAGAAAGGGTGAGTAGCCCAGTGTGGTATGTGGCACATGGTGCAAAGTGGCAAGAGAGATGGTTAGAAGGAGAAGCTCGGGCCAAACTTCTGGCCTTCTGTGCTAGTTTCTACTTGAGGCTGTGGTTACGGGAAGTCACTGTAGGTCTTCGCCAGTGAAATGACAGAAATCTGATTAGAAACTGATTAGCTAACTTGCTGGATGTACAGAGAATGAAATGAAGTAAGAAAATCAATCTGGAGGTGAGTGCAATAATACCGCTGAAAGACGACTGTGCCATAACCAGGGCAGCTGAAGTGGGCATGGAGGACAGGAGCTACCTCTGAGAGATGCTGCTGCAGGAGAACATGAAATAGCTAGAAGGGGATCAATTGAAATGGTGAAAAAAGAAAGGTGTAGTGCTATGGGTTGAGTTGTGTCCCCGCCCCCCGGCAAAAGAGGTATGTGAAGTCCTAATCCCTAGTACCTCAGAATGTGACCTTGTTTGGAAATAGGGTTTTTGCAGATGTGATTAGGTAAATTAAGATGAGGAAAATGAGATCATACTGGAGTAGGGTGGGCCCCTAATCCAATATGACTGGCCTCCCTATAAGAAGACAGCCAGGTAAAGACAGAGACACACAGGGGGAACACCAGGTGACCACAGAGGCAGAGATTAGAGTTTTGCAGCTGCAAACCAAGGAACACCAAAGATTGCCAGCAAACCATCAGAGTCTAGGAAGAGGCAGGGAAGGATTCCCACACAGGTTTCAGAGAAAGTGTGGTCCTGCTGACATCTAGATTTTGGACTGCTAGCCTCCAGAACTGTGGAAGAATAAATTTCTATTGTTTTAAGCAACTCAGTCTGTGGTACTTCGTGAGGGCATCACTAGGAAACTAATACAGGTAAGGATGGTTCTAAGAACTCTAAATTTAGTAACAGTTGACAGTATCTGTTATTAGTTTCCTGGGGCTGTCATTACAAAGTACCACAAAAGAAGTGGCTTAAAGCAACAGAAACTTATTCTTTCACAGTTCAGAAGGCCAGAAGTCCAAAACCAAGGTGTTGGCAGCATTGGATCTTTCTGGAGGCTTTTAGGGAGAATTTATTCCATGCCTCCCTCCTGGCTTCTGGTGGTGGCTGGCAGTCATGCCTTGGCTTGTAGGCATATCACTCGAGCGTCTGCCTCCAACTTCACATGGTGTTCTCTGTGTGTACCAATATGTCTTCATGCGGCTTTCTTATAAAGTCACCAATCACTGCATTTAGGGTCCACTCTAATCCAGCATAACTTCATTTTAATTAATTTTATCTGCAAAGACTATTTCCAAATAAGGTCACATTCTAAGGTTTGGGGTAGACATGATTTTTGGAGGGGACAATATTCAACCCAGTGTAATATCATAAGGAAAGCAGGAAGAGTTTAAAAACATTTTTTAGTGGGAAAACAAGGCTCAGAGGGAAATTCTAAGTTCGGTTGTGGGCATTTTTTCTTTCAGGTGTCCATGGGACATCAAGGTGAAGATTCTGGTAAACATCTGTAAATATGGTTCTATATAGCACAGAGCTAGAATCCAGAACTGTGCAAAGATATAGAAGTCACTGGAATATGAGTGACATGTAAAACTATGACAATTGACAACACTGTCATAGAATCAGACAATAACTAAGTACCAGCATCTCTAATTCAGGTGTAAACCCTTAATTTAAGAGATGATTTACGATGATGATAAACTAGTTGCAGATTTGTGCAGGGTTATAGATAGGAATCTTGTAATTACCTAGTAGTAATAGGAATAACAATACATTTATTGGATATTTACTACATGGTTGATACTCTTTTAAGTGTTTTACATGTATTAAGTTATTTAACCATCACAGAAATCCCTTAAGAGGTAAGTATTATGAGGATAATCTATTTACGGAAAAAGAAACTGAGACACAGAAGGATTAAATAGATTGTCTCAAGTCAAACCTCCAGTCAGTGGAGAAGCCTGGATTATAATAACCTGGGCAGTGGGGCTGCAGAACTATGCTCATCTGTGGGGCAACACTCCAGAGCTGAGAAGGATCTATTTAGAAGCAGCTGGCTTTCATCCTACATAGCTACATTTGGTCCTCACACTTCCAACAAGAAAAGTTAAGTACAAAACAAGGCAGTTCTTGAAGTGATACTACTCTTCTCTCTCAAGGATGCTGCCTCTCAGAAGTTGAGCCCAAACCACCAACTGGCAGTATGAAGAGCGAAATGACCATTCAGATGGCTGATGGCTAAACCCACTCCTAAGGGGTGTTTTGTGCAACTCATACCACATGGAACTTGGTAAAACGTCCTTCCTTACACCAAAAAGTAGTAAACCATTACACACACACACACACACACACACACACACTAAACAATACATTTTAATCAATGAAGGCTAAGATCAATAGTCATTCAACTCCACTATTTAACATGTCCTCAAAAATTTCATTACAAAACTTACAGCAATATTTGCTCTTAAGTGATGTTTGTAAATTTAATCTCATTATAGAGAAACAATACAAATATATGCCTTCAAAAATCACCATCCTGTAATAGGTCTTTTAAATAAAAGTTTTCAACAGAGAAATAATGCATTATGTAACTCATAAAAATATGATGAAATTATTCGGGGACTGGATCCTCTTATGAAACAGGTCAGGACTAGAAGATTCTGCCTCATAGCTTATGAGTTAGCAAAAGTGGTTTTGTTTTTGTATTTTTTGAGCAAGGAATTGTGATTTCAATGCTGACAATAAAGAGAAAATAATAGAACTTACAATGCAATCATGAGAACTCAAGAATTTGGAGATGAGATCAAATTTGTTAGCAACTTGGGCACAATGAAACGCAAGTAAATATCCATGAGATTTGGTATTAAGGATAATTTAAGATGAAAAGATAACCGTGGTCCATTTCTTTAAATCCTGACCACTTTAAACCCCATGACTCGCACAAATCTCTCCTGACTACTCTGGACCCATTGTGCTCTTTCTTTCGAATCAATGCCACTTTCCTTGATTATTTTTCCTTTTGTCACTCTTCCTTAGGTTCCAGGTGGGAGTGACTTTCTGTCCAAATACTTCATAAATGCCACAGCACATTAGCAGTGCTGTGGGTCCATCTATTGCCAACCCCCAATTTCAGGGAGATTTTCACACCTATTGGCTTAAAATGGACTAATGGAATCAAATTTGGGACCAAAGGAAGGTTAGGAAACAGGGGAGGTTTCTAAGGCTCAGGGGATGGGGTGAGAGGCATCAATAAAGTAGAGGGAAAGGCACTTTCTTCATAATTTTGTCTATAATTGGATCTACTTAAGGAATCTTGTGGCTAGCCCCTTGGTAAAATGATGACATTTTTGGCAACATAAGAAATCCACATATTACCACTGCCTAATTGTACTTTCTAATAAATCTGCAAATGTTCCAAATACTGTAGAATCTTTATGAAAATCTGGGCAGTGAGTTAAAATAGTGTCTTCATTGATTTTTTATTAACCCTACACTATGCAATGCAAAGAAAACTCATATATGGCTTTCCCAGCAGTGCATATCAGTTTTAAGTGGGAATAACTGTGTGGTACTTTTACAACAGGAGGAGTCATCCACAGAAGTTGATCCTGCCCATTCCAGGTGAGAACAAGCTTACTTGCATCTCTGTAAAGCAGATTCCCCTGGCAGTGCAGGTTTGGAATTTGGGATTTTAACTGTCTACGTGTAGCAGGCTCTGCCAGCACCCCTTCCTATCTCCTCATTCTTTCCACTCTGGAGCACACCAACCTGACTTCCAACGGCCAGCACCTGCGTTCCTTCACCCTAGGGCTTCTCTTTGGCCTCTGAGCCTTGCTTTGGCTGTCCCTGTGGCAAGCCACAGTGCCAGGGAATTATTTCCTTTCCTCCACTTCAAGAGCAGCCCTCAAACAATGACTGATGGGAGTTGATGGATGAATACTGTGGCTCCCTTGCACTTTGGGTGGGATGACTCTGAAGTGTCAGTGTTTCCCAGTTGCATTAAGCTCTAATCATTAGGTCAGGTGTGGGGGCTCACACCTGCAATTCCACCATTTGGGTGGCTGAGGTGGGAGATCACTTAAAGCCAGGACTTCTGAACAAGCCTGGTCAACACAGTGAGACCCTGTCTCTACAAAAGAAAAAAAAAAAAAACAGCAGGGTGTGGTGGTGTGGGCCTGTAGTCCCAGCTGCTTGGGAGGCTGAGGTAGGAGGATTACTTGAGCCCAGGAGTTTAAGGCTGCAGTGAGCCATGATCGCACCACTACACTCCACCCTGGGTGACAGAGTGAGACCCTGTCCCAAAACAAAACAAAACCTTCAATCGTCTACATCATCTACATTTATAACTGGTTTAACTGGTTTGCTAATATGCCTTTAGTAGCTCCTTCCCTTCCCTTTCTCACTCTCCCACTCCCTTACTAGTGTTTTCACTTCTCCCCGCAAAATGATTTACACTTAAATCTTTGTCTGCAAGTCTGCTTCTAGAGGAAGTCAGATGTAGATTCTACGCAATTTTGCATTTATCAAAATTAAGAACATGTCTAAGAAAGCCACAGCGCAGCTTGAAACAAAGCAACTTCCTGGCAAACTGGATGAATCCAGAGTCTCCAAGTGACTTCCAGATAACTCAAAAGACAGCACTCAAATCTCAGAACAAAATTTGATGTAATCTGGAGCATAAACAATACATGCCACATAGTGTTTTCTGGAAGAAGGAAGAACTATGAAATGCAGAGTGAAATTCAATAATACAAAAATCATGATTCTAAAATGTCTGGGAATCATTGTCTCCAAGAAGGCCCTATGACATCTTCCAAGCTGGCTGTCACTCGAGGCACTTAAGATGTCAAACCAGTTGGCAATAAATTACTCGTTCATCAGTGGTGAAAAAAATGTAGCTGCCGATCTGTAAAATCGCACACCCTTGAAATGGGAAGCAAAGATGGCACTGGATGAAAACCCAGTAAACAGCAGCTGCCCAGTGAGAATAGCAAAGCTGTGTGTGAGCTAATGGGCCCTAGATTTATTTGCTTTGACATTTTTAAAAGGAAATTTAATTGGATTATGTCTCCTTCTTGTTTAAAATTTTCTACTGTAATACTGGCCACCAGATGCATGAGGGGAAAGAGATTCGGAGCCATTAAATTCCATGCTTCACTGGAAACAAAGGTTATTTTTATTCCTCCCAAATGCAAGGCAGATAGAGTCATGTTAGTGATTTCACCATGTTACTCCCCTCTACTCACTAGGAAAAGGATGTTTCTATGAGAAAGATCTATAAATGTATGGAAAAGGCCAGTGGTGTATACAGTATTAAAACTGTGATTTTCTTAGATTTTCTCCCTTCAAATAAAGTTAACATGGCTTTAGAAATAATCTAATTAGTTTGACAAAATCATAAAAGCAATTACATTTTAAGCAAATCAAATTGAAATAAATTTGAGGAAAGGATGTTGCAAATATTTCTTGAGATAATCAAGAGCGTTCTGATAACATAAGGAAAAGCTCATATATAAAGCCAGAAGATTAGCTTATATTTCTATACATTTCTGTCTTTACAGCAATGCCAATATTTCATGATTGTTTCCCCTTTCTGTAGACAAAGCTTCAACAGAGTTGTCATCTGTATGTGAGTTGTAGCTAAAAGACAGGTGTAGTTTCTAAACAGAAAACCTTTCCTTGGAAGTGCAATGCAGGGCAAGTAAAGTTTTCAGGGAGATGTGGATTTTTGAGCTTCAATGACAGGCTTATGTGTACAATTCAAGTGGACATCACCGGATGCTGTAGATGAAAGTGGATTCCAGGAGTATCATTTCCTACTAGGTTATTGCTCTGTGTTAGGTCAACAGTATGTGTTTGCCAGTTATTTTTTAAGTCTAAGAGGAATGGTTAATAACCTTTCATTTTGACTGTTATATTCAACCACCAATATTAGAAATAACTTTACTTATTTAAAAAATTGGCACCAGTCCCTTACTATATAATCCTCACCATTAGGAATATCTCTGAACCTCAGCTTCCTATCTATAAATTGGGGATAATACTTATTCTTGCAAGATTGTTGGGACAACAAAATGTCACAGGTTATTCCATGCTCTAAATACCAAAAGGAGAATCTCAGCAAGGTGAGTGTCCAAAGGCGTTTCCCAAGGTGTACCCAACTGCCCCCTACTTCCTGATGCCAAGGCCCTATATCATCCTATTGCGAAAGAGAGCACTTTCGAGCTGACTACTAATGTTTTCGCAGTGACGATGTTCATAAAATGAAGCCACATCCAATTTTTCTCAGAAATGTCAAAAGATAAGACGCCAGTCACACAGTGTAAGTTATAAAGTTTATATGAGAACCGATTTAGTGTTATTTTTTAAAACGTGACTTCTGAGATTAACCGGACAGGCTCTAAACAGTGGGACCTATTCTGCCAGTTTTACAGCTACCATCTGTGAGCAAACACAATAGAATGGAAATGGGGTCTCCAGGCCATGACAGCGCCAGGGCAACATGCTGAGACCATAGATAGTCACATAATGGAGTGAGAGTTAAATTACAGCCCCATGGCTCACCATGGGCTGCTGAGGGGCCAGGCAGAGGGATAAGCAAGAGAGTCCAATGAGAATCCAGGCTACAAGCCATTGGCTACAGGCCATAGCCAACAGTCATGATGGATGACAGCTTACATCCAACCATGTAGGAAAAACCTGTCACCAAAGGGCAGTAGGACTAATCAAAGCTAGACGAGCTATACTACAGTACTCTTTAAATTCTCCTTGTTTGTTGTTGACCCCAATTCTTACTAGCTGAGGCCACCTGACAAGCACATGTAGGGGAGCCACCTCTGAGTCCAGGAAACTGGTTCTCAAATCCAGCAGACCAAGCCCCAGAAGCAGTTAGTGTAGATCTGGCTTTTATCCTGGCTGTGGGGCTTGTTCTGAGCTCAAGGCTTTATTCTGGTAACAGATTGTGCTGGGTCAGTCTCCATTTGCCCCTCAAGATCCATTCTTTGCCCTTTTCACTCTGCTTTCTGCCCTGGGAGACCGACTCTGTGGATTGCATCACTCCTCAAGCTTCCTTGCTCTCTGGCTTCTGGGTGGGTTCAGCCAATGTGAAGCAGCATCAGGAGATCAGAAAACAGGAGAAGCAAGAGGTCAGAGTATGGATTTTACTTCCCTTCACCCTGTTGCCTCCATGCCAGGCCATGGTTTGGGAGTGGCTATAGTGGCTACACTACTCTACCTGCTGCTATAGTTCCAGCTCCTCTGCTGGGCTCCAATAACACCAGTCCCCCAGTCCCTCCCTGCTTCTCCCGTTCTTGCCAGTCCCTGAGGGCTCCACCCTCCCCCGCATCCCTTAACCCCACCCACCCCATCAACAGTCCCTTTTTCAAATCCATCTCCAGGATCCCTTTGAGTATGCTGCGTACTTCCTGCTGTAACCTCACGGGTTTAGGGACTTAGCCAGCTCTGTCCCCTTGGCAGGGTGAAAGCTTGGTCTGAGCCTGCTGAGTGGCTTCCTCTGATTGCCGAATGGTGCTAACTTCAAGATTCCCCATCACTATGCTCACTGTTTTGGAGGGATGCCCTGCTAGAACTCCCTTCCAATCTTAAGTCTTGTGGACCAGACCACACCTCTACTCAGCCTGTGGTTGGCTGAATCCTGTGGTCTTGTTCCTGGTTTCTGGCCTCTCCCTTCTCACCCCATGATGGTTAGTCACACTAGACTGGGAAGGTGTCCCAAATTTCCACCCATAACATCCATCCTATCCATTCATGCTGATGCAGACAGAATTAGAGTTGAATCTAGTACTGAGGCCTACTCAACTTTCATCAGCCAATAAGTTTCTTTTTATTTCTCAGTAAGATTCCCAGTCCAGAAATGAGATCCTGCTGATGACAATATTCAGCCCAGGAGTAAAAATATCCAGGTTCCAGGTGGTGGCCTGTCCTGGTAACTTCTACAGAGCTCTCCATAACACCTCTGAAACTTTAACCTGAGCCAGCCTGTCAGGCTCATATACTGGAGGAAGGGTGCAGCTCCCCAACCCTGGGGCCTCCATTTAAGCCTTGCTTCCACATAGGAGCTCAGCCTGCCATTCCTTGTTCTCAAAAGACCTTTGGTCTCATCACTTCACACTCAGGGCTGGGATGCCTTCACAACCTGATGGATCTTACCCTGAAGCCCTACATGTGACTGGCTATGGAAGACTCCTCAAACGTTGGCAATCCCCAAAGTCATAACTGGGAGGTTTTCTCTGCCCAGCTGCGCCCCCAGGACATCTAGTCTGACTCCACCATGGTCTCTTATGGCATAACCACTCTCCTCTCAGTTCCCTACTATGAATAGAAGGCTAGGAAATAACCAGGGAACCAGCTGGGGAGGAGGCTGTCACACTGCCAGGCTCTCAGTTGATACCAAGTAACAGTCAACAGGGGCTTCAAGAGTAGTTGGTTGCCAAGCTGTGATATACTATCCAGAATCCCCTTGAGGAGGGATTTGGTGGCCCCGCTGCTGGGAGTCCCCTTCATGGATTTCCTGAGCTACAAACATGTCTTGGCTGCAAAGAGCCACGCTGCACAAAGTCATATCTCTTCTTGAACCAACCCACCGGGACAAAGGCCAGGCCATTCTGGCCCAACTCAGGACAATACTGAAAAGACATGCTAACTCCAGAGCTCCCTATGGGTTGGACAAGGCTATCTTTGGGCTTGTATCACAGTTCAACTTCTCCCTCTGCCCACTCTTCTTCTTTTCCCCCACCTTCCATGGGAGATGATCCCAAGGACACTCCTAAATAAATATCCTACACATTAGACTCCATCTGCTTCCTGGAGAACCCCACCTGTGACAAACTCTGACCCAGCAGTGTTTCAGGGCATTATTCAACATTATTAATAACATGTGAGCACACTTACATGGGTCAGTAGATATTATACTTTTTGCTCCTGTATTCTACTGTATAAACTATTCAACATTGTGCTCAACCCCTTCATGCTAAATATTTTCACATGAGATTATAGACTCACTGGTAACATTCCCAAGCTATTTTATGTCTTCTTTATGAAATAATAACAAGCTTATCAGTACCAGAGTGCTTCAAACTCTTTGGAATCTAGTTTAGTTCTCATTGTTGGTGAAATTGATCAGGTACCATTTTATATCTATTTTCTTTTCTTTTAATTGGCTGAAAAGAATAGTCCTTTCCGAATGCCTCCTGCAGACTGAAATATTTCTAGGCTTTATCAGCAGAACTGATGAGGCCCTATGAGTAAACTTCTCACCATAAATGAATTGCAATTAGAAGAACCTAGTGCTGAAGCCCAAGCTGTTTCTGATGTGACATTCCTGGCCTAGAACCATTCTCTTGCCATTAAGAATAGAATCTCCCATCTTAACCTTGGCAGGGACTGCCCAGCCCCCTGACTTGAGGAAAGTAAGACATCCCCATTTTACAAAAAATAATAGCATCCAACACTTAAGCCCTTACTATGGCAGAGGTATTGTGATAAGTGACTTGTGTATATTGATTTCCTTAATCCTCACAACCCTAATGGAAGAACTATTCTTATCGCCATTTTTGAGATGGGAAAACCTGAAAGGTTGAGTAATTTGTAAAAAGTTACCCAGTTAGTTGATCGTATAGCTAAGGATTTGAACCAGGGTCCCTGTGATTGGAGACCTTCTGTTCTACATTGCCTCTCAAAAGCATCTGAGGTCCAGGGCTCGATACCTATCCCGGTTGACAGAGTTGAAAAGTGATGAAACTGGGGAGAGGTGATTAAAGGCAGAGTGGATCTTTGGCCATCCCATGTGGTGACTTCTCTTCTAGTGTGTGTGGTGATCTTTTTGCGGGTCATGAAATCAATTTAATGGGTCATGAACAACATTCAAAAGAGAGGAGAAAAAGAGGTGGTGGGTAATGACAAAAAGGAAAAGAAAAGAAAGGAAGAGAGAAATGAAAAAAGAAAAGAATGTATCATACTGTACCACATGTAGTCAGAACAGTATTAATCCATGAAACTTAGATTCCGTTATATATGTGCATGCTGTGTTGTTATGAAAAAAATATCTTTCTTACTGTAGGTTGTAGTACAAAAAGATGATTGGATCTCATTCAAACTCAATAGTCATCAGGAAAATAAAATTTAAAGTAGTAAGTAGTAAGTAGTAAGGTATGTTTTCAGAGGCAAAATAAAAAACAACCTGAATGCCTGTCAATAAAGAGTAGATTAACAGAGCCAGGCGTGGTGGCTCATGCCTGTAATCCCAGCACTTTGGGAGGCCGAGGCGGGCGGATCACAAGGTCAGGAGTTCAAGACCAGCCTGGCCAACATGGTAAAACTTGTCTCTACTAAAATACAAAAAAATTAGCCAGGCATGGTGGCGTGTGCTTATAGTCCCAGCGACTCAGGAAGCTGAGGCAGGAGAATTGCTTGAACCTGGGAGGTGGAGGTTGCAGTGAGCCAAGATCACACCAGCTTGGGCAACAGAGTGAGGCTTCGTCTCAAAAAAAAAAAAAAGAAAAAAGAAAAAAAAAGACATTAATAAATTATTATATATTCACACTACAGCTATTAAGAATGGTTTAGGTCTATACATATTCAACTAGGGAAATTTTCCATGATTAAGAAAGAAAAGCATACTCCAGATAAATGCATGTGGTATAATCATATTTTCACACAATACATGATGAAATAAAACCCCCAACACAGAGGTAAACATTTGGGTGGTGGACTGAGTGGAATGGAAGAGGAAAGAGAGAAGTAGAAAGTAAGGAAAAGAATGACAAAGGATTATAGCAAAAATAGGTATGTCCTATATATTATTCAGGGTCTCACGGGAAATGGAGGACATATGCAAACTGTGGAAATTGAGAAGAGTTTAATAAAGTGACTAGTTACAAAGTTGTGGGAAGTGTTTAGGAAAACCAACAGGGGATAATTCCCTGGGTTTATAACAGCAGGGAGCCATTACTACCGCCTGAGGCTGAAGGGGCACATGAAGGTGGTCACCAGAGCCTAGAGTGGCCAGCCATATGCAAAGAGCCTCTAGAAAAGTGCTGTGGACTTTGAAGGAGGAGGCTGTCAATCTGCTGTGACTGGCAGGGAGGAAGAAGATTGCTCTCTCCTTTCACCCTCTACTCTCCTGCTAGTACATCCCACTGGTCAACCCAACTGGAGGCCAGAGGGCTAGGGGACCCACTCATGTGGCCTACAAAGGTCAGCTGCCAAGGACTGGCCTGGGCAGGGTCAGAGCACGGTAAAGGGCTCTGGAGAGCAGTCCTAAAGAGACATAGGGATGCAGTCAATACAGACTACTAGAACATTCAATGAAAAGGTAGAAGAATATAAATCCCATCTACCATGTTTCTATTTGTATGTAAAAGTTAAATATTCACATGGATAAGAATGAAAGGGTTATCAGGGCAAATGACTGATTTGTTTTTGTGATAGTATTTCAGATTTGGGTTAATCCAATCTAGTATCTTCAAAAATAATTGTATTTGAAGGACAGTTTTCTTTTTTATTCTTTGCAGCAAGAGACCCGAGTTAAAATTCTGACTCTGCCTTACATTGCTGTCTATCTAACTTCCTCATCTCTAAACTGGGAATAATAAAAGTACCTAAGATTGCTAAGAGGATTAAATAAGCTAAGTGATTTTGAGATCTTAGAACAGTAGTTGGCACACAGTAAATGCTTTAAGTGTTTGCCGTTATTTATGGGGACAACAGGACAAGAGCCTGGCCAGGCGTGGTGGCTCACATCTGTAATCCTAGCACTTTGGGAGGCCAAGGCAGGTGGACCACTTGAGGTCGGGGGTTCAAGACCAGCCTGGCCAACATGGTGAAACCTTGTCTCTACCAAAAATACAAAAATTAGCCGGGTGTGGTGGCACGTGCCTGTAATCCCAGCTGTTCGGGA
Source organism: Rhinopithecus bieti (assembly GCF_001698545.2). Classification (NCBI taxonomy): domain Eukaryota; kingdom Metazoa; phylum Chordata; class Mammalia; order Primates; family Cercopithecidae; genus Rhinopithecus; species Rhinopithecus bieti. The sequence goes on from NW_016813169.1 coordinate 114,184, forward strand.
GGCTGAGGCAGGAGAATCGCTTGAACCCGGGAGGTGAAGATTGTGGTGAGCTGAGATCGCACCACTGCACTGCAGCCTGGGTGACAGAGTGAGACTCCATCTCTAGTCCACCCACCATCCAGCCAAAGCAAGTTCTGTGTAAAGGGCACTCTTGATCATGTTGCTGTCTTCCTTGAAGTTAGTCAGTGGTCTCCAGACCTCGCAGGACAATATTCAAATGTTACCCTTGCAGGTATCTTCAGCTTTATCCTTTTCACCTCTTCCCCATGTGCCTTTGCTCTGGCCACACCAATTCCTCCTGGTTCTGTACAAGTACCATGCTGTCCCATGTCCAGAGAATTCTGTTGGAAATGCTTTTTCCAGACCATGTCACTTTCCTACCTTGCTAACTCTTACTACTCATCACTGAAATTTCAAATGTCACCTCCCCTGAAAATACTTCCTGTTCCCCCCAGTCTGTTTAGAAGCAGCTACCTCCTCATCCCATAGAATCTCATGCAGGCTGTATCACGCCACACTCCAAATCATGCGGGTACCAATTCCCGCGTCAGTAGTGGGCCCCTCAAAGGTAGCAATGACAATTTTTGTCTCTGGACCCTAGCCTAGAGCAGAGAACCTGATGAGAGTCGATACTTAATCCTGATTTGTCTGGGGATTACATTCATAAATGAACAAGATAAGTAACTTAACTGACCCAAAGTCATTCAGCTAAGTAGGTGGCAGGGCCCAAATTCAAACCCAGCTCTGTCTGACTCCAAAGGCTACTACTTTCCCCCAACCATCTGGAAGTTCTACGGCTGCCCTTGGAGTAGCTGCATGCCTGAGGGAATTCCCAGGGGCACTAGACCAGCTCCAGCCAGAAAGAGCTGGTCAGCAGAGACCGGGAGAAATAAATGCCTCCTTGCTGGGAGTATCAACCACATGACATTTGCTTTATCAAGGGACTTTCCCAAGAAAATCAATTTCTGGAGCATGTTAAAATACAAACAAACCACCACCCACCCACCCACTTCTTAAAGACAATTGGTCCAAAGAGATCTTAGAGAATTCAGACAATTCCACAATGTTGAGAGCACCATCTGATCACGTGAACTTTGTTTTCCCTAACCAAGCATTTTTCTATGGAATTTTGATTTTAAATTTGGCTCCACCATGAAATGTGCATCCCCATATTCTATTGTTTCACCCATGGCAAACCTGGGTGCACAGCCACGGATACCCTAGGGATTCTTGCCATAGGCACCATTTGAGATTTGCTCTTGTGGCTTATGATGATGTTACCAGAATCCCTTGATAACAGTGTTTATATCTATTTATAACTGTAACCTATTATCCTATTTTCCATATAATTGGATGCGACTGAGGTTAAAAAGAAATTCAGCTGCATAAGAAAAGTCATGCTTTTACAGAGCAGATATTTGCTCAGCATGGAAAGTAAATTAGCCTTTAACACAAATACCCAGAAACACATATGCACTCTTTCCAAAAGCACTGGTGTTAATATTTTATGATGAAAAATAATTTAAAGATAAAGGATATTAAACATGCAAGGGAAGTAACCATAGATGGTTTTTAAAATAGGTGTTCATTTTACCTCTTTAAGGTATGATGCTGGTTGCAATTCAGGCACTGGATTCTTTCTCCAGTTCAGGGCAGAGAAAAATGACTTATAATCTATTTGTTTTTCACTGTCTTCAAACCTGAAAATATAATTATAATATATAATTTGACTCAATCTGCTGAATTCAAGACCAAAATGTCAGTTTCAATTTTTATCATGAAAACATAATACCATATATGCTTCAATATCTGAGATTTTTCTTATTTCTTACAATTTCTTATTGCTTCTGACCCTCCAGAATGTAAATTCTTTGAGCAGGGATCTTGCCTATCTAATTCATCAAAATATCCCCAACAACAAGATCAGTGCTGGCACTTAGTAGGTGTTCAATAAATACTTGTTGCAGTTGCCACAGAAGTAAATTTGCTCATTCAGTAACTAAGACTATAGTGATATTTTGTTAAAAATATTTAAAGGTCCTTTTAGTTTAATGGTTGATATTATATGTCAGCAAAATAGAATGTCCTTATATTTCTTAAATTGCATACCTTTTAAATCTTTAAGGCAAGCTAGATTCATTTGTCTACCAGTATATTTTTTGAAAAAATAAAAGGCATCTTTGTCACTTTATTATGGTAGGCCATTAAAAGGAGTGTTGTTTTTTAGATCCAAATTTGGGCTATCCATATAAATTGTTCTTGATACACTGTTGAGGCAGAAAGGCAGGCTGTAAAACAGTAATGTATGAGTTATGATCGCCACTTTAAGGTTTATACTTCTATAAAAAAAAACCAGAAAAAGTATGGTAGCAATAGAACTTTCGTACTAAGAAAAGAGATATCTCTGGAAGAGAGATTCTGTTTTTTGCTTCTTTTCTTTAGAGCTTTGGTATCATCTGATTGGTTTTAGTTATAAAAGAGAAAAACTTGCAGGCGCATTTTCATTTTGAAAAAAATTAACCAAGATGATATTCTGTACGCTATAAAATGACGGTCAAAAAATAACGAATTCTTTGACTACTATTCCTAAGTAGGACATTGGCTAAAATTCTTCCCCCTTAAAACCATAATAGAGTTTTGCCATGGAAGATAACAGTAATTTCACACAATTGCACAAGACCAAAACATAAAATACTTCTTAGAGTAATGCCTTAATGCCACCCATCCGCTAAAAATTGTGATCAATGTCTGCCAGTTTTTTAAGGCCTGATATCATGTAACACCCAGGTTTTGATGGAAATACAAAGTACAAAGTGGTCCAGCTAGAGCATCCGGGTTCCATGGCACCCTATTGCGCAGGCTCCGCTGCCCTTAAAGATATACTGCCTAATCAGTCCAAAGATTTTTTCTCTTTTTCTGCTCAAAAGTACTGAAAAAATTAATAGCTTTATATTCTATAAAGAATAAAAATTAGCCAGGCAATAAATTAAAATGTTACAAGGCTGAAGTCACATAGCCTCATCAATCTAAACAAAATGGAAATAAACATAAGTGACAGAAGAGGGGAAGGGGAATTTCGGTAATTCTTTTGTGTACATTTTCTTTGGCCCAAGGATTCTAAGGCTGGCAAATTCCAATATAGCTGCCCCTACGCCACTGTTACGGCCTTTAAATTGTGGCCCACTAGTCCAGTTCAACTCCTTTAAAGGACATACTCTGTTTATGGAATATTCTATACCAAAATGTAGGAAGCATCATTTCTTTTATTTGTGTATGTTTTTGGGGGAAGAAATGAAAACTCAGTTAAAGATGTCTCATAATAGAACTTCTTTTTTTAGCACAGGCCTTGAAAAGAAGCATTTCCTAAGCATCTGAGTAGGAGCTAGGTCAAAGAATGAGATCATGTAGGACCTTTGGGCTTTTATGCTGAGGAAAACCTAAGAAGGCCACTGAGGGCATATTATAGCAGAAAAGGTTAGGAGACCTTCATGTTCTGAATGTCTGGTCCCCCTGCAAAATTCCATATTAATGGAGCGGCATCCCAATGTGATGATATGAGGAGTTGGGGCTTCAGGAAAGGTGATTAGATAGTGAGGCGCCCTCCTGCCTCATGATGAGATTAGTGCCCTTTAATAATTCAAATTAACAGAAGACCCCACGAGAGCCCACTCTTGCCCCTTCTGCGCATGTAATCCTTTAAGGATTCAGAGGGTAGGCTCATCTATGAACCAGGAAGTGGGCCCTCATCATCAGCCCCGCAAATCTGTTGTCATCTTGGTCTTGGGGCATCCCAGCCATGAGACCTCTGAGCAATGAATTTCTTGTTGTTTATAAGCCAGCCCAGTTTATGGTATTGTTGTAGCAATCCGAACAGAACTAAGAAAGGGAGCCTTAATGATATTTTTAAAAAGATCACTCTGACTGATATATTCAGAGTTGACCACAGCAGAGGGCAAGGCCAGAAGTGGCCCAAGGACAGTATAGAAGTTCGCCTTGCAGGGACTCCAGATGAGAGAAAATGGCAGTTTAGATGAGGGGCCAGTGCAGGCATCGGACAGGGCAGTGAGGAGTGGCAATTCTGAATATACTTTGAATGTGGGTTCGCTAAAAGACTAATAATAGTACTATATATAATAGATATACTACCCCCCCGCGATACTACTCTATACCTCTATATTATTTTAAGAGAGAGAGGGGAAAAACAGAGAGTATTCAGGATACTCCAATGCTTCTGCTTGAATAACTGGAGCAATGGAACTGCCCTAACTGAGATGAGAAAGACTGCACGGGCTGCAGGTTGGAAAGATCATGAGCTCAGTTTTGTTTATGCCGCATTTGGATGGAAAGTGAGAAAGTGGGGCTATGAGTCTGAAGCTCAAGGAAGTAGTCCATTTGAAGATACAAATGTGGGAGTCGTTAGCCATATAGAAGGTATTTAAAGTCATAAAATTGGGAGACTTGAGGAGATCATCAATAACATAAGTTCTTCTGTCTGTTCTTAAAGTACAGAATTTGTCAGTAAATTCCCATTACATCAATTATAAGAGGCACTTACTCAATCTTAGGGGTTTCAGAAGTATAGTATCCTAGTAATCTGGGAACCAGTCAAAGACTACCAAATAAATCTAGGATCACATCAGACTTCACTCCTCATATACAATTCACTAAGCAGTCCTGTGGGTTCTACCACTGTAGCATATAACAAGTCTATCTATTTCTCTGCATCTCTTTTACCACTCCCTAATTCCAAGCCACTATTGTCTCTCATCTGGATTATGGCAATAACTTCCTGTCTTGGTCTTGCTACTTCTACTCTTACCTTGCTGCAGACCATCCTCCACCACAGTGCTCTTTCTAAAACACAGATCAATCACTTTCTTGCTTGCAATCCTCCAGTGGCTTCCCAATCCACTTAGAACACAAGCTAAACTGCTTATCAGGGTTTATAAGACCCAACTTAATCTGGCTGCTGATGGCCTCTCTGATTACATCTCCTCACTTGAAAACTCTCTCTGTTTACAATGTTTCAGGTAAACTAGCCTTCTTCTAGTTCCCTGATCATGCCAAGATTGCTGGCAGAAATGCAAGGCATTTGCACTTCTGGTCCCTTTGTCTGGAAAGTCCCATTTCAAATGTTGCTTCCTTAGAAAGTCCTTCTGAAGTTCCTCTTATCTGAGCCCCTATGCCTGAATTTGCATTTGCCCTAGATGATGGCACTGGAACTTACTGGAAAATTTCTGGAAGTCACCACAGGAAGTCCTATTATTAGACTTTGTTACCACTAACTCTGATACTTACCTGTTACCTCATAACACCCAGTCTTCCTTCCTGCCCAGTTCATATGTCAGACTCAAAACATTGAACCATTTATCCATTTGGGGGACATTTGAGAATAATATTTAGGAATCAAATGATATTCAGGAAGGTCCACTGAATAAAAGTATACATAGCTCAGAAATAATGTCTAAATTTTTTTGAGAAAAAATGCATGAACGAGTTCATCTTTCCAAAATCCCAGAGCCAGGCCTAAAGGAAGACTTGTGGTAATGTGGTAAAATACTCCAAGCTTTTCTTTTCAGTTCTGTCTTAGAGGATCTCAGTGTGTGTGGGAATCCCCCCAAGAGGCACAAGGGAGAAGAGAACAAAGGATATTTCAATCAAAAGGAATAAAACTAGCTCATGTTTCTTGGAAGAATTCTTTGCTCTTGGGAAGTAGATAGAGTTGCAGTAAATCACGATGAATCAATCACAAATATTTCTCTCCCTTTTCCCCCAAATCCTACCAAAATGACCAAAAAATAATAAAAATAGGTTATAACCCACAATGACAAAGAGAATTGGAAAAAAGACAATGGTAGAGAAGAGACGTCAAACTCTTTTCAAGATGAAAAGTAAACAGAGGATTGGTAAATAACTTGGCAGAGCTGAGGAAGAGAAGCTGAACCCTAAATGTCCCTGTCAGTGGGGAGAGTGCACTCAGAGTCCAGTTGATTTGGCCCACAAAATTCCTGGGAGAATGAGTAACTGCTGACTCCAGGTGCCAATAAAGGGAGGGATACGGTGTGGCACTGAAAACACCGATTGTTTGAAAGCCTGAAGAAAGCGGGGGCCGGGTGCAGTGGCTCAGGCCTGTAATCCCAGCACTTTGGGAGGCCAAGGCGGGCGGATCACGAGGTCAGGAGACCAAGACCATCCTGGCTAACACGGAGGAAACCCCATCTCTACTAAAAATACAAAAAATTAGCCGGGTGTGGCGGCGGGCACCTGTAGTCCCAGCTGCTTGGGAGGCTGAGGCAGGAGAATGGCATGAACCCGGGAGGCGGAGCTTGCAGTGAGCCGAGATCGTGCCACTGCACTCCAGCCTGGGCGACAGAGCGAGATTCCATCTCAAAAGAAAAAAAAAAAAAAAGCCTGAGGAAAGCAAGAGCAACTGAACCGCCAAGTATCTTCTTCCATACTATGCTCCTCCCTGTAAAGAGCAGAGGCTTGTTCGCCAGAGAAATTCAAGGAGAGAAGCTCCAGTTTGGGGAGAGGAGGCAAAATGGAGTGCAGAAGACGAGGGGCGGTCAGGCGCCTTCCTTCCCCTTTTCTATTCCTAGAATACCAGTGGCCATGCTTAAACTCTCCCTTTCCCCCATCACACCCTCCCTGCTATCGTTGCAGGAGAAGGTAGGATTCTTCTCTCCATATTCTGAATGGTTAAAGAGAAATCTCCAGATTCCAGCTTCTGGGGATTCTCTAATAAAAGGAAGCCTCAGGAGTTGACTGGGCAGTGAAATCCATTAATCAACAAACCCCTTCCCCCGACCAAAGCATCCAACATTAAAGACAGAAGCCAAAACGGCAACAGAAAAAAAAAAAAAAAAAAAAAA
>NW_016813169.1:121606-138713 GCF_001698545.2 Rhinopithecus bieti
CCAAACTAGAAGAGCCTATAGGGTGTTAAGCACAATGAATCCATATATAGTTACACACACACACACACACTCTCTCCCTCTCTCTCTCTCATCATGAACTTTCAGAATACCAGGAATAAAAAGAAGATCCTAAGAGCATTCCAAAAGAATAAATAGCAATGGAAATCAATATTAAGCTAAATTTTCAGTCACTATAACAGGAAGTTAGCAGACAGTATCTGCAAATGATCAATTATGGTATCATGTGCAGTGCACTCAATATGTACATGCTGTTTTAAATAGCAGAAGCAGCTAGAAGTGCTAAAAGTGGCTCCTTCTTGTGAATGGGTCTGGGTGGTGGAGAAGAATGTGGCCAGAGACTGCTGTTGTTGAAATAAGCTTTTAGAATGATTTGATAATTTTGACTATCAACATATGTCAGTTTGATACAAATAAAATTTTAAGGAGTGTAAAAGCAGATGAGAGACTCTGAGACATGATTTTCCAGGGAGTAAACATGAAAAAGTCAGATGTGGAAAGAAAGAAGTGCTACTAGTCGGGAGTATATTCAGGAGGAATGAGTCTCTCAGTTTTCCTCCCTGCTCCAAAATTCTGCCCGTAGCCTCCTGGGCCACTGACGTAAGGTGATTTTTCATGCCATCATTTACTATATAACATGCACTCTAATATACACCATGCTTGCTAGATGAGGTTGTAAGGAGAGAATCAGGACATAAGGAAGATCTCCAGTCCTAACAATAGTATAGGTCAGAGGAGGAGGAGGAGGCAGGGGAAGCAGTTCAGAGAAAGGTCTGAATATTACAGGAGTGAGAACAAATCAGTCAGTCAGTGACTACAGTTACCCCTGAAGGTTATCTCCCCAAGTCTGCCATCGAGGAGGGAGGCCTCCCTCTGTCTCATGGCTAGAAGCATCATTTACCAAATCCTAGCCATCCTTTCAAAATAATCTGGAAAAGCTTATGAATCGTACAGAAGATAAATCTCCTTATTTCATCGCCATGCTGTGCTTTCCATAAAAAACGTGGTCCCAATTCTCCACCTGAGTCCTCTGCTTCACTCCTCTCCAAACGACATTGGCTCTTGTTAAAACTCTGATCCATGGTCAAAGGACAAAGATTTGCCACTCTGGAGGAAATTCTTTTCAAAAGGCTTTGAAGGCAATTCCAAAGAAGAACTTTCTATGGCCACATTGTTGGAATCAGTGTGCAGCCTTCCAGGGTGACTGCCCTAAAGGGCAGCACTAATTCTGGCTTTGAAGTGTTTCTACGCTTGTTAAAAAGTCAGCCTTCTTACTTTCAAGTCCTAGCTCACAGTGTGAAAGTGTTTTCCTAAAACCTCCATAAATTCTTCTTTCCCTTTGATACTCACGAATCCACCATTTTCTCCACTACACAAACTCGGAGACATGTTTGTGGAAAAAGGGGGAGGGAAGGCAATTCCTCTGGTTCCTTTCTAGATAATACGACCCCTCGAACATGCTTCCTGATGTCTTGCTAGGTGGGAGTTCTTAGAACTGAGTCTGATGTGACGTTTGACTGATGTTCATACTCTCCCTCCCCAAAACGATAAATGGCTTGAAAACCACAGAAGCCATCCATCTCCTTGCTATGGGGAATAATCCTGAGCTGCTCTATTTCCACCCCTGGTAGAGGTAAAAGGCTCAGTGGCAGCTGTATTTTGCTGAAGAGGAGCCTTCTTCTCCTCTATTGCAAAGGTCACCCCATCATTTAGGGGAATGGTCTGGAAGGGAGAGAAGATGGTGAAGATCCATTTTTGACTCAGTTGTATTTGGTTTCAGTGCATTACCCAACAAACCCAGGGGTGCATCCTGAAACACCTGGTAAAAGTCATCAAGGCCAGACATTTGAGAAGAGGTGGAGCTCTGGGCCCCTGCGTCAAGTTGCCAACAAGTAACTCTGGTTATCTCCAAATAGTCATGCCTCTAAATTCCAATTCTGACTACAGCACAGATCTCTGTGAGGTGGGTCACAGCTGCCAGGTAAGGACTGTACATAGAGTCGATACTCTGTTTGTCCACATGGTTTGGGATTTAAAAGAAAAATCTTTTCAACTAGAAATTCCCTTACATTTGAAAAGGTAGAAAGCATCTGGGTGGGTGGATGTGTCTGACAAAGAGACAGAGAGAGTGAGAGGAGAGAGCATACTAAGTAGGAAAAAGGGAGAGACAAAGAGAAGGGGCTTCTCTCTGAAAACTTCATCAGTACACCAAACACTCTGCCATAATAGCTACCACATGGCTCAGCCCTTGCCCTTCACCCTCACTGCCAGGTATTGTTGGGTGAAATCACAGGAGCCCTAACCCTGCCTCTGGGAGCGGGGCAGGGGGTAGGGCTGGGTAGACTATAATGAGATGATTTTAAAGCCCTGTTAACTTTTTCCATTTTAACTGATATTTCTGGATGAGGCACCAGCTCTCTTGGGAGGCCAGTTCTAAGGCATTCCATGGAACCCAAAGCCAACTATAAAAGTCTAGCTCAGGACAGAGCTGCTGGGGAAAGAGTTGCACTTGAATCTCTAGTTATTCTAAGTCTAGATTCAGAAGGCCACAATTAGGGGAGAAGCTGCCTCTTTCCTTCCCAGTCCCACAAAGAATACAGAATGGAATGACTTCAGAATTCCCTCTACCTCTTACGGTCTAAGAATCACAATTTCTTGCTTATTATTACAGAGGAACATTAATATCCAAATGAAGGCTCAGAGGGGTTGAGTAAATGCCCAAGAATCGCATGGCAAGGAAGCAGTAGAGTTCACCTGCAGAGGCAGGAGCAGCTCTGGTGGATACCAAGCCCATGTTTTCTCCCCGTGTCCAGTGCATTAGCACAGGACAAGTTTTGAGGCTGCAAAATAAACGATATCTAGTCCCTACCCCAGAAGCTCAGATAGAGGCAAAGGCTTAGAGTATCTTAGGGAGTTGTAGTTCTGCTTCCATTAGAGGCTCATCTTGGCCTGGAGCACAGTCTTCAGTGAAAGACTCTCCTTATACCTCAGAGTTTACACTTATGAAATGAGGAATAATGCCTATTGTCAATTAAAATGTACCTTTTAATATGCTCAAAAATTTGTAAAATATTCTAAGGCCCTTAGCACTACATCAATACAAAGTGTCACTCCTATTATTAATGGATAATCGCTACCACTATAAGAACATTTGAGTCTGATGCTCTGTACATTAATGAAATGAATTTGCTTGGTATGTAAGGTGACCTTATACCAGCTCCCACAGCACAAACTGACAGGGGCTGACATAACCAGATACAAAAAGATTTTGAAGTCTTGATTCCAGTTTGAGTTATGCTAACATAATAGGAAAAGGCCAAGCTGAATTACAAGAAAAATGGGAATGGGGTAGAAGAAAAATCCTGGTACCAAAATATAGGGTTAGGAGAAATACATGGGTAACAATTACTGGGTGAAAGAAAACATCCAACCCTTTAGCCATATTGTTTTTCATCTCCTGATGTGAATTCACACAGCAGGGTTACACGGCTGCTCAACAGTTGCCTAGCTTCATCCCAAGGCAGGTAAAACTACTACTGGGCAAGAGCGTGCATTGAACAAAGTCAACAAGCTCCATGCCTGCCTCCCATGGGAGACTGCAGACGTCAGAGGGGGCTCTGGCTTAGCGTGCCATAAGGAGGGCTGTGCAGAAAGAGACTCTGGTCAGGGCTCTGTAAAACCCTGTGGAGTCTGTGGGGAACAATAAGAATGCAGAATATAAATGTAAGCTGCAGGCTGATGGGCCCATTAGGAATTAGGGCAGTCTTTGAAAGGAATCTGCAGAGATGATGCAAAACACCAAGCATGTGACCCAAATCATGGCAGGGCATATTGGAGGGAGAGGGGAATGGGAATGAGACATTTTCTAATCTGATTAGTCTGAAGTTTCCCCTGAGTGTGGAGAAGGGTCACTGCACAATTAAGAGGCAAAGTTAGACTGAACATGGTCTGCTTAGCAGCTGAGCGGGATGACCTCCTCAAAGCTAAGCTGGGCTTGGAGACAGATGTGTTCAGAGACTTAGACGACTTCGAAGCAAGTTCTGAAACAATCTTTTTGCATTTAATGTCAAATTGTAAAGGCAAAGACAAAACAGTCTGCTGAGAGAATGAGAGGATGATGACTTGGTGGCCTCAGCACTGGATAAGAAACATGTAGGTCCTCCAGAGGCCAGGCTCCCACATTACTGGACTTTCCAGGACAACTCATCCTCAAGGCCATCAAAAGATAATCTAATAAACATCCACAGCTTCCTGACTAGAAGACAGCTTAATGTGTGAAAGGCATTCAGATCCAATTGTTGCAAAACATGGCTTCCTCTACATAGAAAGACACAGGTTTCTTCCAGTTCATTTCTAAGTCCGAGTGTGTGGTCTACGGTCCCTGACTTTAATTTCTCTCCTAGTCCTCAATCAATTCTTTGCATGAGGTACTGTGCTGGGTACTTTATGTATGTTATCTCAATTAATCCTCCTAACCACTAGGAAATAGGTAATGTTATCTCATTTGAGAGATAAGGAATCTGAGGTTCAGGCAGGTCAAAACCCATGCACAAGATCACACAGCTAATAAGTGGACTCAAAGAATTTAAGAGATAGGAGTGGAGGAGGGGGGTAAAATTGTCAGGATGTGACAACCCATTGGTTATTTATAGGTGGTAAATCAAACAGAAGCAGTGTCTGCATCTGAATGAATCAAAGTTCAAATCACAACTCTTCATTACAAGGTAAGGGATAAAGAGACACATAAATAGTGCTGTGAGAATTCTTAGGAGGAGATAATCACTCTGAGGATCAGCCAAACAAATGCAACAGAGCTTCATGGACATGGTGCCACTTGAAATGGGTCTTGAAGGAAGAGCAAGCTTTCAGCAAGTGAAAAACATTGGGAGCTACTGCCTACTGAAGAAATAGCAAGAGAAAAGGCCAGAGGAAAAAAAAAAAAAAGGGGGAGCCAGGGAAGGCAGGAGGTATATGTATAAAATGCTAAACGGCCCATGTGGCTACACTACTGGGAACAGGAAGGGGAGTTTTGGGGTGGGGATGATAACTGTGAAGAACTCTGAGTCCAAGGCCTGCCTACTTCATCTCAGTTCCTTTACAGCAGGATCCCTCACATGGCTGCTAGCAAATAAAAGCAAATAGGGTTAAACAAAAACAAAACCAAAACAAAACAAATAGAGTTGATAATCTAGAAAATTATTCCAGGTCGATTCAATGCACACACACATCCAGCTAGATTTGCCCTCTTCTGGGTTTTCCTCCTGACACCTTGGACCCTAGTTCTCTGACATAGAATTTGGCTTTACCTGTTCCTTTGGTTTCTCCTTTTGTCTCAAACAAGGACTCCCCACTTCAGACCCTATTTGAGAACAATGCTCCAACTGTCAACCCTAAGCCCCACTATGGAGAAGGAGCTTAATTCAAAGTTAAAGAGATGGTCCTTCCTTAGAGAGCGAAGAGACACCACAGAAGGTTTGTGAGTAAAAGTGCAATATGACGTCATGTATTTTTGCTCTTAGAAGGTACTTAGCTGCTACATGTAAAGATGGATTTAAACATTTAGAGACTCGTGGATGAAAGACCAATGTGGTGGCACTGCAGTATTTAAGAAGCAATATGGGTCAGAACAAGAATGATGATAGTGGAAATGGAGAGGAGAGAGTAGACGCAGGCAGTAAGGAAGAGGTAGAACTATCAAGACATTCTAATCTACTGGCTATTTGTAGACAGTAACTCAAAATAATTAGAAGCAGAGGATGTGCCTTTGAAAAGTTCAGGATTCAATTCACAGCTCTTCTTCTTCCACACTATGTGACTTTGGGCAAAATACCTTGTCTCTCTAAACCTCAGCATCCTTATGTATGAGATACAAAGGATAACAGTTCTGACCTCACCAAGCTGTACTCTAAAAGTAAATGAGATAATGTATCCAAAACAATGATCACAATGCCTAGAACACAGCCAAAAATGTCAGAATTATCAAGATATGTAAGTCAGAGGAGGAGCTAGAGTGAGTGATGCTATAGGACGCATAAGAGGTGGCTGGAGTCTAGGTGGCTGAGAGGGACATGCCAGGAAATCAAAAGTCAGGTTCAACAGTAGAATTGATGTGTTTTAGAAAGCAGTTCACCATGCTCTCCTTTTACAGCATCATAATCTCTATGTTTTACATCTGGTGCTCTATCAGGACAGAGCCCCATGCTAATAACCCTAGGTTCTCTTACTGCATGTCTGTAGCTATCAGGAACTGCTGCTTTGAAAAACCTGCCCTGAATTTTACATCTAATGTCCTCCTAACCAATAAAGTTGTGTATTTCATTTTGCTCCAGGAATCTGTGGATATGTAAGTGTGTATTCATGTTAAAAAGATAAAATAATAATTTGTAATAGGCTCTCTAACATTCAAAATCAAGACAAACTTTTCCTTCAGTAACACTTAAATGGAGGTAGGTCACCAATAATATAATCAAAACAGTTAAGGGTAAATCAAGGATAATTAAAGGGAGATGTAAAACCAGGAATGGTCCCCCAGATAAAACTATGCAGGCCAATCCCTATCAAGAGTGGAACTCTAACTTACCTTGACAATAAGGATTCTAGAAGATCATCACTCAGAGGTAATCTGGAGGATTTGCACAGCCTTTTAATGTCTTTGGTGGGTAATACATTTTTTCTGCATTAAAACAGAGTAAATGAGCTTTTGTATACCTTGTATACCTTTAGTAACAATTACATATTATAGGAAAGAAAATACATTTGTGATGTTTCCTGAGAATGTACACATGGAAGTATGAAAATTGGCACTGGAATTCACAATAAGGAAGAACAGTCATATTTCATTTCATCAACTTTTTCTATTTCAGAGGCCACCAGACTCCATCCTTACAAAGGCTTTTCCTTCAAGATGCAGATTCTTGGTTGGTGACAGTACAGCCTATTAAGGCCGCAGCCACAAGTGTTGCTCTAAGTAATTGATCTGCATTCTTGACCACTAGTCAAAAATGGTTCTGATATTTGAAAACATCTCTTAATTTGACAGGCATCTAGAGCCTCCAACACAAGTATGATATGACTTGAGGGTGTTTTTCTGTTCCTTTCCTTGGACCCAAACCTTATAACCTGGAAGCCCCAGCTGGGGCCTCAATATTTACTTCAATTTTTTCAGATGCTAGCAGTTTTCTCTAGAGCAGCCCAACAGTCATTTTCTCCAGTCTTCTGGGGGCAAAGAAATGCTTGTCCAATGTTCTCATTCAGCCAACACTTTTCCAGGCATCAGGCAAAATTAGAACCAACAGGAAAGAAAGTTGGCTCTTTTCTTTGCAATGAGAATGTTTATATCTAGAATGAAAGCTTGTTGGATCTGGAAGAACCTCAGGCTATCTGGTCAAGCAGCCCCATTGTTCCCAAGAAGTGTTCCTTGAATGAAGGAGGGCCATACTTCTCACTCTGGGGAAGGGGCACCACCAGGGTGGAAGGCAGGGCCAGGGCCATGCAAAACTCAGGTCACACATCTTCTAGGAAGCTTGGGGAAGCTTAAAGAGTCAAGGAAAAATACCACCTTTATAAAAACTCAAAGAGGATGTATTATGGATTAATAAAAAAAATGTTTATTTCTAAGACAAACTATGGGACCTACACAGATATTCAGGGTATGCAGTTAGCCACTTGGGTGCAGACTTCAAGTTTGGGGATAAGGAAAGAGGTCATAAGGAAGAGAGATGGCAGTGGTGTGCAGCATAAGGATTAGAAGCTAGAGTGAGAACTAAGATTTTTCTAATTCTAGATGAAATCAGTAAATTTATATTTCTCCCCCACTGTATCAGGTCTGTAAGATGAATAAAAAAAAATAAGATGTTTGCATCCAGTTGTATATAACAATGACTTAATGAAGCTCAACACGCAGACAATCAACATATAAGAAATAGCTTATGCTGAACTTCATTATTTTCAAGAAGAAATGATTTCAAAGAAATTCTATAGATCGTTTGCTTGAAAATTCCATTTTCTGTTTATTATAAAAGTTACATGTATAAATCTCCATCAGTAATAAAATAATGTAAAAAGATCACATCTCAGAATTAACCCTTCTAACATTTTGATTTACTATGCTTCAGTTGAAAGCTTCTAGAAACAAATGAAAAGAACATGCAAGGGAGAGGCCTATTCTTTCAAAGGTACAGGGCCTCTCCTATTCCATCAACAAGACCAGCCTGGCCAACATGGTGAAACCCTGTCTCTACTAAAAATACAAAAAAAAAAAATTAGCTGGGCGTGGCAGTATAAGCCTGTAGTCCCAACTACTCAGGAGGCTGAGGCAGGAGAATCTCTTAAACCTGGGAGGTGGAGGTTGTAGTGAGCCGAGGTCATGCCACTGCACTCTAGCCTGGGCGACAGAACCAGATGCCATGTCACACATACACACACACACACAAAGCTCACCATCACTGGGAAATATCTGTACCCAAATACTTCTCCGAAAATGATTTAAGGTGTCTGTGCTAAATAGTAGAGTATGAGTATGATGACACATGTCAATTTTCTTTTGCACTTTTGATAAAATAGAAATTCCTTCATTATTCAGGTTCACAGAAATGTAAATGATTAGAATCAATAAAACAAAAGCTTACTTTTCTCGATCTTCATATACACAGGAATAAATGAAACTGTCGAAATTCTCAAACATATTTTCTTGAACTTTTGTGGGCCAGTGCGATTAAGAAATCCACATCTGAACAGGTGTCCTCAGGCGCACGGTAGTGACGTACAATGGTTACAAATTCTTGCTCTGAGAGGTTTCCAACAGTAAAAGACATCAATATGTCTCTGCAATAAAAATGGAAAAACATTTATAAGCTGATACATAATAATACAGTATTTTACCTCTCCTTCTATTTAAAAGATACAAATTCCATTTTATAAAACTTTTACCAACTGTACAGAGGTCAGGTGATTTTTTTAAACTTAATTTCTCTACTTAATTTGGGAGCAGCAGGAAGGCACCAATGCCAGAATGGAAAATCATAGGCACTGTAGCTTATAAATAAAATGGCATTTTGCCCAGAGTCAAACACCTACCAAATAACAGCCTGCAACCAGGAAGTAAATTTTTAAAGGCCTTGAATGGTCAAAAAACCTGTCACCAAGTACATGACTTTATTCAATGCCTATTAATCTTCCTTACACAAAATAGTAACAGGCTTGCGTTTCTGGTTTCCTGGGACATAAGATTTGTTAAGTTAATAAATTAGAAAGGTGTTTTGGGATGGGGAAAGCAATCACACACATTTCTGTAATAAAAAGTAAAAATGGACACACCCTAGCAGTGAGAAAAAAAAAATAAGAGAAAAAATGAAAAGTTAAAAGACCTATGTAAGCGTACAGCTATCTGCATCTTTAGAAGGCAAATGATACTGAGATTATTAGGCAGAGCTTAAAAAACTAAATAACAACATATCAATGAAGAAGACTCGAGGCCTAACAAATTGGCTGAATTGTTTTCAATGTAACTCTGTGTGAAAGCCATAAACTATGCAGCATACATCAGAAAGAATTACATCAAAACGATTAAAATGCAAAATGTTATGTGGTTACAGGAATAAGCTTCCACTGTCTAGAAAATTTATTTACTGGAAATAATTCAGTTTCCAAGAATCCTGAATAAACAAAGGAATAGAAAATTTTATTTGGCCTTCTGCTAGAAAGAGGTCTTTCAGAATAAATGCTTTCAGTTCTTTCAGGTATTTCTGGACATTATCATTTAATAATTCTAGATTCTCCTAGTCAAGAATTTCCATAGGGTCTAGGAAAGCCCACAGCAATGATATTGACCTATCTAAAGGAAATTCATTTCATCTACATCTACTTCTCAAGTTTCCTCGGTTGTTTGTTTTGTTTAAGTTTGGTTTTGCTTTTGTATTTTTAATGGGAAATGAATGCAAAATCCAACCAAGATGATCCCAGAATTTCAGCAAGTCAGGTCAGACAACCAATTAGTAATATTGGCAGGAGGCTCGCTATATGGAAAACACTGTAAAAGGCTCTCTGGCATTTTAACTTTTCCGAGTCTGTTATCTATTTGCACTGTCCAAGCATATAGAAGAACTTTCAAAGCCACAAACTGGTAGGGCCACTTAAATAAACAGTAATAGCAATAACTTCTGCCATTTGTTGAGTACTAACTGTGTGCCAGGTCCTGTGCTAACAGGGACTTCTGACATCTAGCCTAGGAGGTGGTGCTACTATTATCCCCACTGTACAGATGTGAACTGAGGCAGAGAAATGTTAAGTAACCTGCCTAATGTCACAAAAGCCAGAATGTGAACCCATGTAGTCTGGCTCTAAAGCCCATGCTCTTGCATACTACTCTATCCCTCTTCTGTTGGGACACAGAAGGTGGAGAGAACTGATGGAGTGGGGCTCAGTCAGGAAATCTGCCTAAAGTCAGTGGGGTTTAAGCTGATTTTTTATGAACCTCTATTGCCTTTATTTCCATCATCTCTGCTTTGAGGGCTATCACTAACCATTATTTAAAAACTAAGAGAAAATAATTTCAGAAAACCTGAGTCACCAACCATCACTGACAGAGGGCTAAGTAACCACAAAAGAGCCACTCCAAGTAAAGCCCCTGGCTCCTCTACAACACTGGTCAAGAAATAGTCATGCCATGTGTGTAAAATGGAACACTACACCATCATTAAAAGTATGATGCTTGGGGCCAGGTGCAGTGGCTCATGCTCATAATCCCGGCACTTAGGGAGGCCAAGATGGGCAGATCACCTGAGGTCAGGAGTTCGAGACCAGCCTGGCCAACGTGGTGAAACCCCATCTCTACTAAAAATACAAAATTAGCTGGGCGTGGTGGTGCACACCTGTAATCCCAGCTACTCGGGAGGCTGAGGCACGAGAATCACTTGAACCCAAGAGGCAGAGGTTGTGGTAGCTGAGATTATACCACTGCACTCCAGCCTGGGTGACAGAGTGAGACTGTCTCAAAAAAGAAAAATAAATAAATAAAAATAAAAAAGAAGATTATAGAAGAATGTATCTAAAAGTTAAAAAAAAAGTTATGATGTCTGGGAGGCTGAGGCAGGAGGATTGCTTCAGCCCAGCAGTTTGAGGCTGCAGTGAGCTATGACCATGCCACTGTACTCCAGCCTGGGCAACATAGTGAGAACCCATCTCTACCAAAAAAAAAAAAAAAAAAAAAAAAAAAAGCTGGGCATGGTGGCATACACCTATAATCCCAGCTACTTGGGAAGCTGAGGCAGGAGGATCACTTGAAGTTAGGAGTTTGAGGCTGCAGTGATCTATGATCATACTGCTGCACTCCAGCATGAGTGACAGACCAAGACCCCATCTCTAAAAAAAGAAAAGTATGGTATTGATTGATATTTATTGGTATGATAGATGCCCATGCTATGTTGATAAATGTAGTATGATCCCAGTGAAAAATCAAGATACAGGTACACATATAGTCATAGAAATAAGACCAGAAGGATGCATGCCAAAACATCAATAGTATTATCCTGAATGGCTGAGATGTCTTTTTAAAATAAAACGTATTTCCATTTTTTTCTGAATTTTGTAATAATCAAATATTATTTTCATTGTCTAAATGAAAAAAAAACATTCGAAAGCATTTCCTTTTGAGAGTAGAATATGGCGTGAAGAAGAGAAAGTGGCATGCTCCCAAGGACAAGGAAAAAGAACGTGTGAAGCAATAACTAGAAACTTTCCATACATCTTTCACTAAACTTATTATAGCATCACCAGAACATAAAAGTTTATTTTCCTTTTCATTGGATAAACTGAAATTATCCTGGCTTCACTGCAGTTAAAATTTATATCTGCTGGGTTTCTGTATGCTTGGGTTTTAAACAGCTCAGTATTCCAGTTTTACATGGCATTACATGAGAGTTTCAAACAAGCTGCGCTATACTTGAAACTGCTGACAGCCCTGCAGAGCATCAGGGGCTCCTGGAGCGGCTGCCTGTGTGGCTGCTGCGCCCACATGAGGCAGGTTCCTGCACCAGGGATCTCAATCAGGATGTACAAGCCTCACCTTGCAGACCTCAGATGGCTGTTGCCACTCTGCCCCGCATTTGCCACATGTGTGTTTTTCAGGATTCACCCCGCCCTGTTAAACTTTAGTAGGATTCACAAAGAATTAAAAATCAAAAGTCACACATTCCATTTTTTATTGTAGTAAAATACACATAGCATAAAATTTCCCATTTGTGACATTTAGTATATTCACAATGTTGTACAACTACCACCTCTATTTAGTTCTGAAACATTTCCATCACCCCAAATAAACCTCATACCCATTGAGCAACCACACCTCTTTCCTCCCTCCTTCCTAATCCTCCTCCCTACCCAGAAACCACTAATCTGCTATCTCTACAGATTTGCCAGATTCTGGATATTTTATATAAATGGAATTATGTAATATGTATTCTTTTGTGATTGGGTTCTCTCGGCACATTTTCAGAGTTCATCCAGGTTGTAGCATGTATCAGGACTTCATCATTTTTCACTGCTGAATTCTTATTCATTGTACTATCATACTATTGTTCATTGTATGAATGTGCCATACTTTGTTTATCCACTCATACGTCCATGGACATGTGGGTTGTTGCCACCTTTGGCTGTTGTGAATAGTGCTGCTATGAACATCTGTGTACAAGTTTTTGTGTAAACACCTGTTTTCAATTCTTTGGGGTACATATACCAAGGAGTGAAACTCCTGGGTCACAGGAAGTCTGTTTAACCTATTGTGGCACTGCCAAACTGCTTTCTGCACACTCTATTTTTGCTTAGCAGCAGCCACAAAAACATAGGTCCAACTTCCATCAAGCATAGCCCTTCCTCACCTAAAAGCGTCATACTGAACTTGAAATAAGATCTGATAGCAAAATCTGATCTCAGTACTTCTTGACCAATCATTTCAGGGAAATAAAAATGTATTTTAAAAGGCAGTTGTGATTGTATTTATCTTGTGTCCTGTGATTATTATTACTAATCTTGAAGATTTAGATAGCAAGTTACCTTTGCCTTTAGCCAACACTGCACTACATTCCTGGAACTAATATTTTTATACAGTATAATACTATAATATCACAATATTATTTAGTTAATCTTATAAGGGATGCTGCCATGATTTTCTCTTGGCTTTTGTAACTAAAGTCATAAGACTCAAAAAAATGCCAAGATGCTCTAGGGTATTGAGAATTCTATGCAGAATTCTGAAACATGAAACGCTAAACAGCTTTATAAGACATAATTCCATTAAAGTCATCCAGTAAAATGGTGAATCAAAACTTCCTTTTAAAGCTCTGAATCTCAGGGTATTTTCTTACTTGTTGAATCATTAAAGTCTGAGCAATGTCTTTCAAATAAACTAAAAAAAATTAGTTTTAGCATAAACAAGGGCTCAAGAGCTTAAGCCTTCAGACCCTAAGGCATACAGCAAAATCTAGTTGAGCCTAAATTAAACCAAGCAGCAGTTTTGGCGACAATTAGGTAGCACCCTTTCTCATTACTTTCAATTTGATATTCATCAAATAAAATGTGTTTTGCTTCCTGTAATCAGAAGCTGTGCACACCTGCTCATATTCTACCCTCCCTCAGGCTTTCTCTTACACTTGTGGGCCTAAGCTGTCCATACAAAACAGAAACCCTTGTTGTATTGTCACTTATGTTCCAGCATGTCATACTGTGGTTTTGTTCATTGTTGAATCTGTGGCTACAGTATTGCCAGACAGTAGAGGGTGGTAGAGATAGCTGGTAGAATATGTGTCAGAGGAAGGAGAGATGGGAAAATACATCACAGAGAGTCCAATACAAATGTCTGACCGAACAGGTTTTGCTACAGGCCTAACCAGAGCTTAATGCCATGTACAAAGCTCTTCAACTTCACTGGAGAACAAGGCCATTACAGATGGCCACTTCACCTCCAGAGAGTGCAGTTATAGACTTGTGGTATAAGTGGTTTCTTCTGGAGTTATGCAACATGGTGGCCTCACAAGACAGACCAAGGAATTCCACAGAAAAGGAGAAAAAAGGGGTCACTGCAGACTATCACAAAACTATCTACTCCAGCTGAGGTCACAAGCTTGTTTTCAACCAGGAGGCAGTGTGGTTTAGTGGAAAAAGTGTGAGCTTTCAAATTACATTGACCTGTATTAAAATTCCAGTCCCACTAATTCACCAGTAAATGGGAACTGTGGTAAACTACTCAACTTCTCTGAACCTCAGTTCCTTACCTGTGAAATGGGACAAGACCACTTGTGAAACATAATTTTATTTTCCTATAGAAGCCAGGATGGTATGTTAAAACAGAAGTCAGACCATGTTCTTTACCTATTCAAAACCCTGTGAGGGCTTGCCATCTCTCTCAAAGTAGAACTCAAAGGCCTCATGATGGCTTACAAGGCCTGACATGATTGGCCCCTCCTCTGCTGTCGCTAGGAACTCATCCTCTACAACTCTTCCCATCCTTCCCTCTACACCAGCCTAAAACAAGCCAGGCACATTTCAACTTCAGAGCCTTTGTACTTGCTGTTCTCTCTACCTGGAATGGAATGTTCTTCCCCAAGACAGTCACATAGGCTATTCTTTCACCTCCTGTAGGGCATCTTATCTTGTTAGATGTCAGTTTCTCTGTGAGGCGTTCTCTGGCCAACCTTCTTAAAAGTGTGACCCCTGGCGGGGCATGGTGGCTCACGCCTGTAATCCCAGCACTTTGGGAGGCCAAGGTGGGCAGATCACCTGAGGTCAGGGGTTCAAGATCAGTCTGGCCAACATGGCGAAACCCCGTCTCTACAAAAATTAACCAGGTGTGGTAGTGCACACCTGTAGTCCCAGCTACTTGGGAGACTGAGGCAGAAGAATTGCTTGAACCTGGAAGGCAGAGGTTGCAGTGAGCTGAGATTGCGCCATTGCCCTCCAGCCTGGGCAATAAGAGCAAAACTCCATCTCAAAAAAACAATAATAAAAAAAAAAATAAAAGTGTGACCCCTTCCTCCACAACTCTGGCACTTCCTAATCCTTTTCCTGCTTTCTTTTCCTCAGTGTCATTCATCACACTCTAACGGTATATAATTACTTATTTTGAAGATAGTCTTTATCTCCCTCCCACCCCCACTGGAGTGCAAGATCCACAGAGAGTAGTGGTTTTTGTCTATTTTGTTCATTGTGACACCTTAAATAGCCCCTGGCACATAGTAAGCTCTCTATAACAAATAGTCTGATGAAGAAATGAAAATGAGGATTAAGTTAGCAAGATATAAAAGCATTCAGCATAGTACCTTGAACTATGAATGCTCAATAAATGATAGCAATTTTTATTATTCTCATCATCTCACAATGGAGATAATTTCAAGTTGCATTAAACTGAAAGCACTACTTCTCTTAAGTAAGTTTGTCGTGGAGAAATGTGAAATGCTTTTGATGACTCTGAAACCTTACAATCTATCTGCAGGATATAAAATGAAAATGGCATGCTTGTTTTAAATAGTCATATTCAGGAGTAAGTCTAAAGTGCTAAAAAATAAACTCCAGGTGTGCCTCCTTTTATACAATGAATAGATCTGAAATGCTCCATAAATACTTAATTTTTAGAAATTGAATTAGATGCCCTCTTTTACTCTCTATTACATATAAAGATATGCTATCTTTATCTTGGTCATTTTAAATTGGCAATGGCATCTAACATCTTAGCTTTAAATTCCTCTAATTTCTGTCAAGTTCTTAATGACAAGCAAGCACACTGAACCCTGAAAGAAATAATAAATCCTTTTTTTTTTAAGAGGCAGGTTCTCACTCTGCACCCAGCCTGGAGTGCAGTGGTGTGATCATGGCTCACTGCAACCACGGACTCCTGGACTCAAACAATCCTCCCATCTTAGCCTCCCGAGTAGCTAGCTTCACAGGGGTGCACTACCATGCTTGGCTAATTTTTAAACTTTCTTGTAGAGATGGGGTCTTGCTATGTTGCCGAGGTTGGTCTCCTAGGCTCAAGTGATCCTCTCACTTTGGCCTCCCAAAGTGCTGGGGTTACAGGTGGTGAGCCACTGTGTCCAGTTTAAAGAAATCCTTTTGAAACTAAATAACATTTACATACTATAAATAATAACAGCCAAATTCATCTGCCTTGTAAATTGAGTTTTTGATACATTTTCTCAAAGAGAAGTAAGTACATCTGCAGTGAAAATCATTGACCCTATTGTCTTATTCCAAATAAATATAAGCAGCTTCATGTTTTCTCTGTGTTACTGTTCTAATCTTCATTTCACATCAACTATAATACTATGGTTTTCCCTGTTTTGACATGTAGTGGAATGTACATGGTAATTTTAATTTATTTAGTTTGAAATTCAGTATGTCTTGGTACACTCAACTTCAGGCCTATTTAAGTGTAGCCAAACAAAATGAGATATTTTCATGCAGTTAAGAGTAATTGCTGTATACCATTAACAGTCTATTCTTCACAGAAGTATAATTTTAGAAATCCTTTAAAATGTTCATCTATAATTCTTCCATGATTTGGTACAATATGCATTTAAACAAGCTAAAGCAACAGTGGGCTTTTTAGTTTTGTTTTTTAAATTGTGTCAACATTTTTGGTAATTGGTAACAGCAAATGAAGTCTCAATACTGGTGCTTAACATGCAAGGTAAGCAGAAGGAGTGAATATTAATTTCATTTACAAGCAGAGTTCTTTGTTTTCTACCACTGCCTTTGCATTAACACCCACTTTACGTTCAGGGATTATTTGTCTCCAAGCAAACCCCACTTGTTTGGCATTTTGTTTTTCACTGTCTCTCACTTGGTTACCAGACGGTTTAGAGGCCTACAAGATCATAGTGAGCTCTGTGACAATCGGGGGGCCTTATGTGATGAAGGGTGCCCCCAGCTAAACTCACAGGTACTTACTGATCATACAACAGGTGAATACAAAACACGATCTGTGCCCTATTGGTGCTTATAATCAATTTAGTAATTCAAGATTTACTCACATCAAATAATTATCAGTAATATAATCAGATTTTTTTTTTTTTTTTTTTTTGAGATGGAGTCTCGCTCTGCT
>NW_016813169.1:139395-185949 GCF_001698545.2 Rhinopithecus bieti
CTCGGCCTCCCAAAGTGCTGGGATTACAGGCTTGAGCCACCGCGCCCGGCCTCAGATTCTTAAATCTTTTTGAACACACACTTTAAAATATAAAATTTGGGCCAGGCACGGAGCTTCTTACCTGTAATTCTAGCAACTCGGGAGGCCAAGGTGGGAGGGTGACTTGAAGCCAAGAGTTCAAGGCCAGCCTGGGAAACCTAATGAGACTCCATTTCTACCAAAAAAATTAAAAAATTAACCAGGCATGGTAGCACGTGCCTGTAATCCCAGCTACTTGGGAGGCTGAGGTGGGAGGATCATTTGAGCCAAGGAGGTCAAAGTTGCAGTGAGCCATGATCATTCTGCTGTACACCAGCCTGGGTGACAGAGCAAGACCATGTCTCAAAGGAAAACAAAATGTGTACATATATATACAGGATTTACTCCATTATAAAAGTAATACATTTCCAATTATAGAGAATTTGGATAATATGTAAAAGCAAGGAAAAAAAGAAAAGAAAAACCATACACACCCCTGCCACCCAAATATAACCAAGTAAACATCCTGGTACACTCCTCTGCAGTCTCTTTACTATGCATGGGCATTTGTCTTTTTCTTAATAGGTGTGAACATATTTTCATCTTTTTCACTTAACTAATACATTTCCATGTTATTACAGACTATTCTGAAACCAAAATGCTAAACCATACTTCTGTTACTGGATATTACATGTTTTTTTTCCAAATTTTTATACAAATAATGCCATAATGAGCATCTATATGCATAAACATTTGTCTGTATTTACAATTATTCCCTTCGGATGGTGTTCCAGAAGTACAATTAGTGAGGCAAAACAAAGGAACATTTGACCAGCTAGGCAACATAGCAAGACCCCATCTCTACAGAAATTTTAAAAAATTAGCTTGGCATTGTGGTGTGTGCCTACGGTCCCAGCTACTTGGGAGACTGAGAGGCCAGGAGGATAGCTTGAGTCCAGGAGTTTGAGGCTTCAGTGAGCTATGATGGTATCACTGCACTCCAGCCTGGGTGACAGAGTGAGAAAGTGTCTCAAAAAAGAAAAGTAAAATAAAAATTAAAAAGACTGTAATCCCAGCACTTTGGGAGGCCAAGGCAGGCAGATCACAAGGCCAGGAGATTGAGACCATCCCGGCTAACACGGTGAAACCCCGTCTCTATTAAAAATACAAAAAATTAGCCAGGCGTGGTGGCGGGCGCCTGTAGTCCCAGCTACTCAGGAGGCTGTGGCAGGAGAATGGTGCGAACCCGGGAGGCGGAGCTTGCAGTGAGCCGAGATTGAGCCACTGCGCTCCAGCCTGGGCGACAGAGCGAGACTCCATCTCAAAAAAATAAAAAATAAAATAAAATAAAGTAACACTTAAAAGGTCTTGACACACAGTACTAAGTTGCTTTTACCCTCCCATCAGCAATGAGGAAGAGTCCTCAGCAATGGAATATCCTTTCAAAAGGTGTTTCCCGTCAAATATGGAGATGGAAGTAAAAGAAAAAAAAAGTGTGTGTGTTTCTTTTTTTCTTTCTTTCTTTAACAGAGTCTCGCTCTGTCACCCAGGCTGGAGTGGAGTGGTACGATCTCAGATCATTGCAACCTCTCCCTCCTGGGATCAAGTGAGCCTCCCACCTCAGCCTCCTGAGCATATGGGGGCTGCAGGTATGTGCCACCACGCCCAGCAAATTTTTTTTTTTTTGGTAGAGACGGGGTTGGCTTTTTGTTTTGCCCAGGTTGGTTTCAAACTCCTGGGCTCAAGCCATCTGCCTGGCTCAGCCTCCCCAACGCTGGGATTATAGGCATGAACCACCATGCCTGGCCATAAAAGCATTTCCTAATTCAACAAGTAAAAATGATGCCTCATTTTAATCAATAATAATTTGATTACTAATAAACTTCAACATCTCTTCCCCTTATTTAAGAAATATTCTTCTATTGTGTTCTGTCTGCACACATCCCTTGTCCATGAATTCATTCATTCATTCATTCATTCATTCATTCATTCATTCAATAAACACTGATTGAACATTAACTTTATGTTGAATGATGGAGAATAATAGAGGAATGGACCAGATTTGACTCCCAACCCTCAATATCTACATCCTAGAATCAACCACAGACTAGAGGAAAAGCCAAGTCAGTGAAGTAGAAAAAGTGCTACAATAAAGATATGTCCAAAAGCTCAGAGAAAGTACCCCTCATCCAGTCTGACATGTGTATACATGTAGGAAGAAATTCAGGAAAGCTTCACAGCAGAGGTGGTAGCAGAGCAGATCTTGAAGATGAAAGGCAATCTGCCAACCAGAGAAGTGGGAGCTGAGTAAGGGAAGGAGGCTGAGAGGAATGGGAGAAAGAATCATATCCTCAAAGATTCAAAGAGGGCAAGAAGAGCCAGGTGCGGTGGATCACACCTGTAATCCCAGCACTTTGGGATGCTGAGGCGGGTGGGTCACTTGAGGTCAGGAGTTTGAGACCAGCCTGACCAACATGGTGAAACCCCATCTCTACTAAAAATACAAAAAAAAAAAAAAAAAATTACTGGGCATGATGGTGCACACCTGTAGCCCCAGATACTTGGGAGGCTGAGGTAGAAGAATTGCTTGAACCCAGGAGGCGGAGGTTGCAGTAAGCCGAGATTGTGCCACTGCACTCTAGCCCGGGCGATGACGAAGCAAGACTCTATCTCGAAAAAAAAAAAGAGGGCAAGAAGATGGTATAATACACCTGAGAAACTGTACAAAGTGTTAATAACAGGCACAGACATTATCAAGAGCTCAGTGTATGTCAAACATTGATCTGCTTCACATGCATAGACTCATTTAACCCTCATGACAATCCTTTCAGTAGGAACTTGGTTCCCATTATACTGATGAGGAACTAAGGCCTAGACAGCTTTAACAGATTGCCCAAGGGCACAGTACTATTAATAGTAAGAGGTGGAGCCAAGAATTGAACCACGATGTTCAGGGTTCATAGAATGGTTAGAATATAGTGAAAACAAAGCAAGAGATAAATTAGAGAGCTGGCAGGTGGGGCCCAATCATGAGAGGTGCATGTGTGTGCCATGTTAGGATACCTAGGTTTTCTTCTGTTGGTGAAGGGAATCTCTTGAAGTGTGTTGAGCAAGACAGCAATATGAGCAGAGAGTTAGAAGCCCAAATACTCAGGAAGCAATGCAGAGGTAGGCACGGGAGTGCTTCTGGGATGAAGAGAATGGGCTGAGGTTGCAGCTCAGAGGCAAAACTAGAATTGAATGTGCTGGACCTCGGATGGACTCTAAGCCTCTTGTTGAGTGTCTGGGAGACAGGGCCATCATGGAAGCTAGCTTTGGACAGCAGGAGGGACACCTTTTCTACTGAGATGAAAAAGGAATGCCAAGTTGTGGATGTGGGGGCATGGGTGTGGTTTACATCTCAGGATCTCTATATGCTCTATTAATCTGGAGATGAGGTTTTCTGTTATAAATTGGAGGAAAATGGTGAAGTTAGGAGCTTAAGAGTGAGAAAGTTTGAAATATCCATTGTGGAGAGTGGAAACAGGTACAACTAGGCCTTGATTCCCTCCTTAACTGCTTCTTCATCCTCAGCTACTCACTGATCCATCAGTTGTTCAGCTTGTCATCTGTGCCTTTGATTTCTATTGGTCCTTTCCTTTCAGCATATAGAATGTTCATGTCTCTCTCAACTTAAAACAGCAAAACCCAGTCCATGACCTTCTGCCCAGTAAAGTCATCCTGGTAGTGTCCACCAGCCTGGCAGAACCTGTCTTCCACAGCAGCCTGGTGACAAGAAGAAGCCACAGCAGCGGCATTTGGCAGTGGTCTGGCCATCCCCAGATAAAATAAGCATCCCTGAGGTTCCTGGACAACAAAGGACAAAGGAAAAGAGAAGAGGTCTCAAGAATAGACTGACAAATCTCCAATAGGAATTCCAGATAATATGGCAAATGGGAATTAAATGAGAAAGTAAAAGAGAGGTGACCATATGCCAATCTGGAGCAGGTGGCATGTGCCATGATGGTTCAAGGGCAATCAAGTTCACATTTATGGTGAAGATTTCTCTTGATTTCTTTTCCTCCTATCATCTTATTTTGTGTTTTCAGTTTTTCATGTATTGTTGCTATTACCTTAGATTGATTGCTACTTGTCTTTTGCAATACAGCCTAAACGTAGCAGGTTCTTGAATAACATCACCTCACTCAACATCATTTTATGATAATGCTGATTGGGAAAAAAATGGCTCCAGGCTAGAGCCACTGTCTGCATGAAGTTTGTACTTTCCCCCCATGTCTGCATGGGTTTTCTCTGGTTTCTTCTCACATCCCGAAGCTGTGCACATGAGGTGAGCTGGCATGTCCATATGGTCCCAGTTTGACTGAGTGTGGATGTGTGAGTGCGCCCTGCGATGGGATGGTGTCCTGTCCAGGGCTGGTTCCCATCTTGTACCCTGAGCTGCTGGGACAGGCTCCAGCCACTCATGACCTTGAACTGGAATAAGTGGGTTGGAAAATGAATGAACAAATGAATACAAATTAGGATAAAATAAAAACTCATCAAGTCTATGACGATAAAGGATATGGGACAAAAGCGCTCAGCAAGCCTACTCTACTTCTGATTTTTTGGTTTTGAACTGCAAGGTGGGAAAAGATGCTCCTTACAATGTTTGCTCTGCAAACATTTATTCCCTGATTTAACCCATCACTACCATGGCCACTGCCACTCACTGATTCACCAAAATTGGGTAAATCATTGTCTTGTTTTTATTAATTTTTTTTTTTGAGACAGAGTTTCCCTCTTGTTGCCTAGGCTGGAGTGCAGTAGTGTGATCTCGGCTCACTGTAACTTCTGCCTCCATGGTTTAAGCGATTCTCCTGCCTCAGTCTCCCGAGTAGCTGGGATTACAGGCACCTGCCACCATACCCGGCTAATTTTTTGTATTTTTAGTAGAGACAGGGTTTCACCATGTTGGTCAGGCTGGTCTCAAACTCCTGAACTTAGGTGATCCACCTGCTTCGGCCTCCCAACGTGCTGGGATTATAGGCATGAGTCACTGCGCCTGGTCTATTCATCTTTCTTAAATGTATGTATAGCTCACATTTATTTCAATGCTTGATATTGTAAGTGTCTGGGTCTTTATTTAGAAGTTTGGTGATTTTTTTGTGAACAGAAGTATGCTGCAGGAACTTAACTTCTGTTTATCTCAATTAGCCTAAGGGAAAATTGGTTTCATTATATGTCATTCACCTAAAGTCACAGTTTCCGAAAACCTATTGACAGCATTAAGGATTTACCGTATTTGGTTTGCTCTTAGGTTCTGCAATTCCATTTAGAATCCTATTCTTGATTAACTTGAAATTGCCCTAAAATATCTTAAACCTATATATACCTAATTATCAAAGAAATGGATGAAATATGATTTCACATTCAGATACAATATGAGGAATTTTGCCCTTAGTCTCCTTATTCTCTCTTTCTGAGTTTCAGTTATTTTATCTGTGGCATAACCCATATCATCTACCTTTTTAATTTTTCTAATCATGTCATTCACCTCTTTGAAATAATGCTTTTGCTTTGAATTCACGTATGTAAGTGTGTGTGTGTGTGTGTATAAAACCTGTTTTAATGTCCAATGCTGCTCCAGTTTTTAAAGATAAGATGTCCTCTTTGAGTTCTTAATTTTGATTTTTGTCATCATGTTCTGGATTAAGTTATTAAAGTAATATATTACTTTGAACAATTTACTAAAGAAACTAGATATTTTTGGTTTTCTTAAAGATTTAAAAAAACATTTCTATTGTTCCATGCATAAAAAACAACTTGTTTACCCTCAAAGCACTGAAGATTTAACCACTGCCGCTGTGTATTGCCTGAGGTAATATCTTTTTGGGTTTTAGGGCATTGNTCTGGATTAAGTTATTAAAGTAATATATTACTTTGAACAATTTACTAAAGAAACTAGATATTTTGGTTTTCTTAAAGATTTAAAAAAACATTTCTATTGTTCCATGCATAAAAAACAACTTGTTTACCCTCAAAGCACTGAAGATTTAACCACTGCCGCTGTGTATTGCCTGAGGTAATATCTTTTTGGGTTTTAGGGCATTGGTTCTGCTGGTGATGGTGGTATTTTTAAGCGTTGTTTTGGATAAGTTTGCTTTGATGCTTATAAGAGTCTTTTCTTTTATGTGACCTTTCACATTTTTACCAAGGCATATTTAATGATCTCTTTTCATATATTTTACATGGATCAGAGTGAATTCTCTCAATTTACAAATACTTCATTTAGCTTAGAAAATGATTTTTTAAATGATCTTTGATTATCACTTTAGCTGCATTTATTTAGTTCTCCCTCTACCTTCCTTTCTGCTCTCTTCTTTGTCATTGTTTCAATCCCTCTCTTGGTGGTGTTTCCGAAGATAGTTCTCTGGTTTATTACCAAGTTTCTGCAGTGTCCAGTTTTCTATTAGTGCCTCTAATTTAATTTTTAATTCATAAAATGTGTTTTGTAAGTTTTAACACATCTTTCTTTATTCTTCTCTTCTTGCTTCTCAAAATGGCTTGCTCCTGCTGAGACTCTGATATATTTTGTTGTGACCATAATGAAAATTTTAAGGCCCCCCCCCCAACCATCTGAATGGACGCCTCCTCTCAACCAAGGGCATTCCAAAGTTAACCTGAAAAACTAGTTCAGGCCATGATGGGAAGTGGGAGCCAGACATGCTTCATTATACCCTCCTCCCTTTTGGAATTATTGATAGAACAGACTTTTTAAGTCTGATTAGAAACATGTACAATCTATTCTCTCTGAAGCCTGCTACCTGGAGGCTTCATCTGCATGGTAAAACCTTGGTCTTCACAACCCCTTATAGCAGTGCAGACATTCCTTTCTATTGATAATAACTCTTTCAACCCATTGCCAATCAGAAATCTTTAAATCTACCTATGACCCGAAAGCCTGCTACCCCTACCCCTTCAAATTGTCCCACCTTCCTGGACGAAACCAATGTACATCTTACATGTATTTATTGAAGTCTGAAGTCCCCATAAAATGCATAAACCAAGCTGTGCCCTGACCTACCTTGGGCATACGTCTCAGGACCTCCTCAGGCTCTGTCACAGGCATGTCCCTAACCTTGGCAAAATAAACTTTCTAAATTGATTGAGACCTTTCTCAGATACTTTTGGTTTACAATAACATAACTAGTTTCTTAGAACAAACAAACTAAAACTAACGTTTCATACAACAAATCACTTTCAGAATCTGTATGGATTCTCCTGTAGTGCATGATTTAGTTTTTTTCCGCTCATGCAACTTTACAAAGAGGTCTCTAGAACAGTCCTGGGCATTGGTGTGTGGCTATGGTTCACAAATTCCACAGGCTCTGTCACAGATGGCGCATGCATGTGTATGTGTCCGTGTGTGTAGACAGAGGGAGAGTGGCCAAGGAAAGGAGGGACCTAGTTGTATCCGTCATAAATAAATGTGCCAAATCACTATGAAAAGAGGACACATTTATTTAGGGAGGGAGGGTGAGAGGGAGGAAGAAAGACCAGCTTTTGATTCAGAGACCAAGAAGCCAAATTTGGGATAGGTGTTTGGCAGGAAAAGAAGAGGATGAAGGGCAGAGTAAAAGCTGGGAGCCTTGTCCCAATACCCCAACCACTGACAAAGGAATTCCAAGAGAGGCTCTCCATGCAGTGTTCCAGAGTTGTGTAGTTCACAACCAGCACAACCCTTAGCAGTGGCTCTTCCCTGGGACCACTGACTCACATGGAAGCCCTAGGGTAGACTTTTGGGCTTGTGCTCAATTAACAAATTGTCACTAAGGCAACTAGGTCTCTCATGCCAGGAAATAAATCAAAAAGGCAGAAATATAAGTCCATCAATGAATAAAATGATTTACTTCCTTACCAGAATATGAAATAGGAGAATTTCTTACATTTTATTGTTGTGGCCTATTTTTTTATTTGTTTTGGGTCTTCTATGAAGAATTCTGAGCTTGGGAGAGGGTAGTACTGGGCTGAAAATCAAATCACTTATCTGAATTAGAAGTCATAGACACGATCTAGGCAAGTTATCCGGCTACATTTTGACAGTGACTGGAACTTTGAAACTTTGCAATGTCAGTAAGAAATCATTTTCAATCCAGATAATGTAATGAGAACTTGTTCTTGGCTCCTTGTTTTAAACACTCTGTGCTTAAATTCTGTGTAATGGAGCCCAGCATGTAACCACAGAACATCAGTCCTAAATATAGCAGTTTTCAAAGTAATGGAAGAAATCCATATGCTGATAGCTTCATCTCTAAAACTTAGGTGGCTCTAAATCAAAAATAAAGTAAATATGCTCACCTAGTAAGTGTTTCACATTTCTACTTATAAAATATAAGGGAAAATGAGCATGAATTAATTAAGATCAAACAAAATGGGGAAGCTGGTTGTCAGTTACAACCGTAACTTCCCTGCCACTTCAGGGACCCAGCTATATTCCAGCTTAGGCAGGGAGTGTGCAACTCTAGCAGGCGCTGGCACAAAGTTCTACCCAGGTTACAGAATGGTCACTCACGGGGTCCGATTTGTACTGAGCTCATTTGTTGCAATGGTAACTAGCCACAACCAGAGCCACTTCATGCCCAAGCCTCCTGCAGCGGGGAATTAAACCTGCATGGTGGCAGCAGATACAACCAGTGCAGGGGCCTCTGTGCCTCAAGGGGCAGTGAGCTTTTCTCAAAGTCATTCCCATTCCCTCTGTGGGATATTGCACCATTGCCTTCAATACTTCCCTCTCGCTATCTGCGCCTTTCCCGTGTCGTTCTGCTGTTGCACTCTCCAAAGGGGCACAATTTTCCTGATCTTTGACAATGGGGTCAGCTACAGGACTTGTTTTGGCCAAGAGAATGATGTGGAAGTCAAAGTGTGCCAGTTCTAAGCCTAGGCCTCAAGAGGTCTTCTTATTTCCCACTCCAACTGCACTTCTGCCATCGCCATGAGAACAACATACTTGGGTTAGCCCGCTGCTCCTTGAAGGAGAATGACAGACATGTGGAACAGAGCCACCCCAGCTGGGCCCAGCTCAGATCAACAAACCCTCAGCCAACCCACAGACCTGTAAGCTAAATAAATGTGTGTGCGCATGTGTGTGCGTGTGTTTGTATGACAGAGATTTTCAGGTCATTTATTACACATCAAAATTCTGGCAATGATGATTGATGTACTCTCCTAAGTCCTGCCTTCTTGCACTTTCTTCTCCTTCACACCTTAGTGCTAAGAGGCAGCTTCAAACCCCAGTGTTAAGCTGGACCTCAAGAAGGTGGACACCTGGGCTATGGCACATGATGCCTCTGGCAGAATTAATTTGACTGAACAGTATTCTGACGGAATGATATTATTTTCTTCTAAGGAATACTGTCAGAAACAGCCACCTGTCCTTCATCCCTGGGTATCCTGGGGCATGCTACTGAGACCACCACTCACCTACCAGGGAGTCCTTTCTGTGAGTGGCCAGTGGAGAATGTCTTTCTTGCGCTCTGCATTAGGATCCCTTTTCCTAAGCAACTGGCTTATTGTTGCTTTATGTTTTTTGTGTTTTGGGTTTGGTTTTTTTGTTTGTTTGTTTTTTGAGACAGTGTTTTACTCTGTTGTCCAAGTTAAGAGTATAGTGGTGTGATCACAGCTCCCTGCAGCCTCGACCTCCCCAGGTTCAGGTGATCCTCCCACCTCAGCCTCCCTAGTAGCTGGGGACCACAGGTGTGCACCACCATGTCCAGCTAATTTTTGTATTTCTAGTAGAGATGGGGTTTCACCATGTTGCCCAGGTTGGTTGGAAACTCCTGGGCTCAAGTGGTCCACCAGCCTTGGCCTGCCACAGTGCTGAGATTACAGGCATGAGCCACCACACCCAGCTTATAGTTGCTTTATGAACACCATGAACTGATCATGGTCTCCTATTTTGCACTGACCTCTAGGAAGCCTGTGGCTGACTGCTAGTAAATGCCCCTAACTTCAGAGCCTGTAAATATACTCTGTATGCCAACCCCACTCCTGGCTCCCTTGTTCTTTCCTACTTATATTTTTTCTTCTTAGTATTTGCATATTCATTTTATGCTATAGAACTGTCTACATCTTTCTAGCTTACCTTAAATCCATTTCTGAAACAAGGCAAAATAGATAAATATAAAAATACATACAGTAGCGAGAAGAAGAACTGAAGGGGTATTTACCCAGAAAGTTTTTTTAAATCCTACCCCAACTGCCCCCATTCCAAAAGACAGTCTTCTAGAAAAGGCAGAGTCAAGGAAAAAGATTTTAATCAGAGCCAAGATCTCAAAGTTGGTGGAGACAGCTGCTGAGCCATCCAGGGGCACGTGCTTTCTAGATCCAGAGTGTAAGTTCCATGTGTCCAGTGGTAAGAAGCGGATGGAACTAATGCCATGGATATTTGCTGGCTTAGTGTTTAGCATATGTTAATTCATCTAATGCCCCCAGTAAGCTCCTGAATGATTCTCATTTCACAGATGATGAACCTGAAGCATTAGAGAGGCAGAATGAATTGTCAACCTTAGCTAGTTTGATTCTAAATCTTAACTCATGATGAAATTGCTAGACTGCCTGGTACAAATCCCAGCTCTGCAACTTAATATGTAATTCTGGGTACATTCCTTAACCTCTCTGCTTTTTAGTTTCCTCATCTGCAAGATGGGAATAATAATAGTGCCCACTTTGTAGGATTGCTGTGAGGAGTAAATGAGTTAATATGCAGAAAGCATTTAGTGCAACATTTGTCACATGGTAAGCAGCAAGCACATAAATGTTAGCTACTATGATAATTATTAGTAAGTGGTAGAATGAATCATCCTTCAAGAAAGGTCAAAATAAGTCTAGGAATGCCCTGTCAATATGATCCTATTAAGTGAGTGAAAATTGAATCCAAACAAAAGGTGCCACCTTTGTTCATTCATTCATTCATTCATTCATTCATCTATTCTCCAACTAACATGCATGTGGGAATAAAAAGATATGCTGGGTAACACCAGCCATAAATAAAATGAGTTCAAAGAGGCAAGGATTACTGTGAGCTGCGGTGGTAAGGAACATCTTAAGAGAAGAAATATAATTTAGTCCATGTCTTCAGGAGCAGGCAGGAGAAACTGGACAGCAAAGGAGAGACCCCTCCAAAATGGTGTGGGAAGAGAGTGACCCAGATTGGGCAGCACAGAACCAGCATTCCAAGGCCACAGATGAGGCTGGCACTCCCAAAGGGCAGCTTATTCATCTCTGAGCCTCTATCATCCACCATGGGACCTGACACAGAGTACATGCACAATATATATTTTATTGAATGAATGAAGAAAGAATAAACTTACATGATTAAACACTGTACTATGTGGCACGCCTTCCAAACCCAGTACTTTGAGTTGCAAAATTTACTTCAATGAAAAGCAGCCTGGCAGGGCCTGCCCTATGGTGGCCCAAGTGCCATTACCCTCCTGCCCTGCAGTATCCTCTCATTTTATATCCTAATTTTTACATCATAATTCTCCCTCTGAGGAACTACAAATTAGCATTTACTTACTGCTCCCATTTTTAAACACAAAATTTGCAATCTAATTAAAGAAGAAATCATGGGTGGCACTAACTGGGTCATTTGTTAGCAACTAAATGGCTATATAGCGGCCTTGCTTTTATTCATAGAAGCTTCATTTAGAAAACAGACCATTAGAACATTGTATTTTGGACGAAACAGTAGTTTCACTGTTAATGATTTCCTCATTTCCACAGGAATATAATCATGGAAAAAGAAATAAAATAAACACAATATTAAAATATATGTATATATAAAACTCCAGAAAAAGAGTTGGCCCTTTTTCCACTCTTTAGAAACATAAGAAACACTCTATCTGTTTTGGCACAACATTATATGGTTTATTTATTCTAAAATGCCAATAATTTTTTCTAGCGTCCCATAAAATTCAAGGTTATAAGAATGGATGTGCTTCAAAAATAGAAAGAGAAAAGCCTAAGCGTGATTAAGATTTTTAAATAGTGGAACTGATTTTAACTAGGCCTATACGATCACAGCCAAATCCAGTTTAGCACAGGTATTAATAATAATGTGACATTCCCTAATAATAACGTGTCTAGTCAGTATTTTCCCCAGTGTAATTTTAGAGAGTCTTATGGCATGGGAGAGAGATTGTGCACGGCAAAATGGTAGACTAGGCAGCAATTAAAACTCACACTCCTGGCTGAGCTTGCGAAAACAGAGAGAAATGTCTCCAGGTACCAACGCGAAGAAGTAGCTGACAGCCAAAGAGAAAAGTGAAAAAGCAAATAGGTGGCAGCAGGATGAGAGGTAGTTGGGTTGGGGAGGAAGTGGGATCAAACCCTTTAGCAGGTAAGAGCTTAGATTTTTAACACTCACTGGGGCACAAAAGACAAGACCTCCAGTCCAGGACAGTAGCAACTGGGAACTCCTACACATGAAACCTATGCATAAAGCTAGAACTGTAAAAAGGCTGCAAGTGAAGTGAAAGAATTAATAAACTCTACCCATTGGACAAGAGAGATGACAATGAGGCCTTTCTCTGCTGAGTC
Source organism: Rhinopithecus bieti (assembly GCF_001698545.2). Taxonomy (NCBI): domain Eukaryota; kingdom Metazoa; phylum Chordata; class Mammalia; order Primates; family Cercopithecidae; genus Rhinopithecus; species Rhinopithecus bieti. The sequence continues at coordinate 151,993 of NW_016813169.1, forward strand.
TCTAGGTATAAAAAAAAAAATTATCTGATACAAATCAAAGCCAATATTCCACCTAATAAGAATTTAGAGTATAAATGTACTTTGCCCACTTACTATATAAAGCTCTGATATAGTTTACATGTTTGTCCCCTCCAAATCTGACATTGAAAGGTAATCCCCAGTGTTGGAGGTGGGGCCTGGTGGGAGGTATTTGGATCATGGAGGCAGATCCCTCATGAGTGGCTCAGCACCGTCCCCTCAGTGATGAGTGAGCTCTCGTTCTGAGTTCACATGAGATCTGTTTGTTTAAAAGAACTTGACACCTCCTTACTCTCTCTCTTGCTCCCACTTACCATGTAATATGCCATCTCCCCTCTTTGCTTTCTGCCCTGATGGTAAGCTTCCTGAGCTCTCACCAGAGGCAGATGCTAGCACCACACTTCCTATACAGTCTGAAGATCCGTAAGCCAAAATTAACATTTTTTCTTTATAAATTACCCAGCCTCAGGCATTCCTTTATAACAAAAAAAATTGACCAACCCATGTTCCAAGGCAATTAATCAACATCAAAAATAACATGAAATTAGACCAGTTTGTAAGCTAGCCCGGAAAGGTAAAATCCAAACGACTCAAAGAGTTCTATTGCTGGATGCTAAAATTAGCAGGTGAGTTTGAGAAAAAGTAGGGTTTGCATAGTCTCAAAGTATCTCTTTCAAGGTATTTATTAAATGCAAAAGGAAAGATAATAACTTTCCAATGGAGAAACCTGGCAGACATTACCTGAATCAAGTGATCAAGGCCAACATCACCAATAGTAAGACATGCTGACATCATGAACCACTTGATATGATGTTCTAAGAAGGAGACAACATCATTTCTGTGGTATTCTTTACAAAAGTGTATAATCTCAATGCAACTATGAGAAAACATCAGACAACTCCAAATTGAACAACATTCTACAAAATAACTGACCACTATTCTTAAAAAGTATCAAGGTCATAAAAGACAAAGAAAGGTTGAGGAATTGTTACAGACCACAGAAGACTAACAAGAAACAACTACTAAATGTAATGTGGGATCCTGGATAGGATCATGGGACAGAAAATGACATTAGTGAAAACTGGTAAAATTCAAATGAAGTTTTAGTCTGTAGAATTGTCCCAATGTTAATTGTTTGGGTTTAATAATTACACTATGGTAAGATGTTAACACAGAAAAAGCTGGGTGAGGGAAATATGAGAACTCTCTGTACTAGTTTGGTAACTTTTCTGTAAGTCTACAATTAGTTCAAAATAAAAGATTTTTTAAAAACGACTCTAAATGGTCAACCCAAGCAACAAAAGAATAATGAAGTGGAGGAAGAAAGTCCAATTTAAGATGAGCTCAGAAAACAAAAGCAAACAACCCACCCTAAGTCAGCAGATACAACAGAAGAATTGGCATTCCATGAATTTGGGACAATAGAACAAAAATCAGTAATGAACCATGAAATTATTATATTTAAAATTATTAAACAGATAAAACATAGAGAAGCCATAAGAAAAGAATAAGATGCTACAGAAAAGAATGGAAACATGAAACACAACAATTACATAGTACTTAAAGAATAAGAAGGCAGAGTCACTGAATCAATGAACTAGATGAAATTTAAGGAAAATTCCAGAAATGAAGCAGCACAGAATGAAAAATGAATGAAAAGAATGAAAGATCAAAAGACATGGAGAAAAAAGAGGAGTTTGACAGGATACAGGATATTAAGAGATAACAAGAACAGGTTGAGTTTGAGAAGGAAAACAGGCAAAATGAACAAGAGAAGTTATTTGAAGAGATAATGGCTCAGAATAATTCTCAAACTGAAGAATTATAAATAGTCCCAAGATGCATTGTAATAAAACTGCAGAACACCAAAAACAAAGAAAGACAGCCAGAGGGAATAAAGGCTTATGACTACAAAGGAACAATTATATTAACAAGAGACGTACCAACAATGGAGACAGAAGACAATAGAGTATCTTCAAAAGATCAAAGGAAAATAGTTAAATCTAGAATTATGTACCCGTTTAAACTTCAAAAGTAAGAGAAAAATACATGCATTTCAGAAATTAAGACTTAATTCCCAGGGTTATGAAGCAAGTCTCATTAAATATCAAAGAATCAAGAAGATGCAGACAATGTTCTCTAACTAAATGTAATAAAAAGAGAAATTAAGAACCAAAAGACAGTAACTTCACGCACATATGGAAATGTCAAAACAAACTTTTAAATAATTAATTGGCCAAAAAAGAAATAATACTAGAAAATATTTATATATGGAGGATAATAAACACTAAACACACCACAGCTAAAGTAATACTCAGAAGGCAAATTAAAGCCTTAAGTGCATTTCTTAGAAAAGAAACAATGATGTAACAAACCTGCACGTTGTGCACATGTACCCTAGAACTTAAAGTATATAAAAAATTTTAAAAAAAGAAAAGAAACACTGAAAATCAGTGAAACAGATATCCAAGTCAAGAAGTTAGAAAATAAACACAGAGAAAGTACAAAGAACAACATGATAAAAATAAGAATACAAATTGATGAATTAATGAAATAAAAAACAAAGTTTAAAAGAGGGTTAACAAGTTAAAATTTGATTGTTTACAAAATCTAAAAAACAACTCCAGCAAAATTGAATTTTACAGAGGTAGAAATCAACAGTAACAGGACTAAAAAGGTGATAAAAAATTTAAAATTAGGTGAAATGAAAAAGTTTCTAGAAGCTACATAATTTTCAAAACCAACTCAAGAGAAATAGAAATCCAGAATAAAATGTATTACCCTTAGAGGAAGTGAATCATTAAAATCTACCCACTGTAAAAGGAAGGGCCATATGGTTTTACAGACAACTTACACAAAACCTTAAAAAAATTGACAATACCTACATTTTACAAGCTGCTTTAAGAAATAGTGAATGTTCTGAAACTCATCTTATGAAGCAATTATAAAACACACATTTGATATGGACAAAAGTGGTATGAGAAAGAAAAAGTATAGACCTATCTCCTTTATGAACAAAGATGTAAAATCCTAAAGAAAATATTTGCATCTACCAAAACTCATAATAAGTACTTAGTAAAATATCTCTTGTAAGGTAAGGAAAAGATAAGGAGATCTGCTATCACTACTCACATGTTGCATTGTAGGCCCTAGCCAATATAATAAAAATAGAAAAAAAAATCATAAGGATTAGAAAGGAAGAAGCAAATCTGTCATTATTTATAGTTTATATAATATGGTCCAAAATTAAAATCCAAAGAATCTACAGACTCTGAGAATTCAAAAAATAAAATGAGATCAATATATAAAACATAATCAGGTGGATCACGAGGTCAGGAGTTTAAGACCAGCCTGGCAAGATGGTGAAACCCCGTATCTACTAAAAATACAAAAATTAGCCGGGCGTGGTAGTGGGCACCTGTAATCCCAGCTACTCGGGAGGCTGAGGCAGAGAATTGCTTGAACCCGGATGGCGGAGGTTGTAGTGAGCGGAGATCGCGCCATTGTACTCCAGCTTGGGCAACAGAGCAAGATTCCATCAAACAAACAAACAAACAAAAAACAATAGCATTCATACATACCATCAACTAGAAAATGTAATTTTTAAGTAAATATACCATCTACAATAACAACAAAACTATAAAGAATTATAAAACAAGATACATTATATTTATGGATGAGAAGTTTCTATTTCAAAGTGACAGAAATTGTGTCCCCAGAATCTGGTGGCCAGCTTATGCAGCCATGCCACACAACTCTCAGACTGAAACTGAGATGGAGGGTACCATACCAGCTGTGCATGTGTGGTGCCACAGCCGCACCCAGGGATCCTCTGCCCTTGAGCCACTGCACCAACAGACGGCCCACAAACATACCCCAGAACCCACTATAATTTTGGCAAGCACAGGGGATCAGTAGGTCCCCTGGAGATCTAATTTCAGTGTGGGCTGCCCCTAAGGGAGAGGGGAGCATAGCCCACCAAAGCATTCTTTGGGACAAAGGAATGATGGGTGTGGTACTAACTGCTGAAGGGGATATTACTGATGCCTGGGAACAGATATGGAGAGACGGGTCCTCTCTCACCCGCCTCCCAGTAACTGTTGGAGATGTAGCAGCAGATCTTCCCACCAGGGCCCCATGAGCATGCACTGAAAGAAAGCACTGTTCACACTTTTCTGGGGGCTCCATCCCCCCTCAAAGTGAATATGCACTGAAAGAAAGCAATTTTCACACTTTTCTAGAAGTTCTACCTCCAATGAAAGTCTGAGTGCACTGAAAGAAAGCACTTTTCATGCTTTTCTAGCAGCTCTACCCCTGCTGAAAGTGAGCTCACACTGAAAATGCTTGTCACACTTTTCCCACAGCTCCACCCCCACTGAAAGCAAGCCCATGTCTGCTTGTGCTTGCACAGAGTGCAAGGCCCAACTCCCCCTCCCTAAACAGAATGGCAGTGCCCTAGCAATGGAGGACAGACCTCGGAGTTACCCTCCCTGGACTGTGGGAAGAGGCTCTGCCCTGACCCCCACTCTAATGGTAGCCATCAGAAAGGTGGATTCATGGCCACACCATGGCATAGAACCAAAGGACGAAACCTTTCTAAACAGGTCATGAGCCCTGTGAGAGTGACATGATAAGAAAACAGATGGATTCCTGCTGGTCTACGACAAGAAGCTGGTGCACTCCCTAAATCCACCTCTGAGACTTTATTTATTTATTTGAGACAGAGTCTTGATCTGTTGCCCAGACTGGAATGCAGTCACATGGTCATGGTTTACTGCAGTCTTGAACTCCTGGGCTGAAGCAATCCTCCCACCTCAGCCTCCCCAGTATCTGGAACTACAGGTACACACTACCACATTCAGCTACTTTTTAAATTTTTCTTTTGTAGAGATTCAGTCTCACTATGTTAACTAGGCTGGCTTTGAACTCCTAGCCTCAAGTAATTCTCCTGCCTTGGCCTCCTAAAATATGAGATTACAGGTGTGAGCCACCAAGCCTGGTCCCTCAAGATTTTAGCACACCCCATCATCATCTCTTCCTGCCACCACCATCAGGGCAGGTGCGTCCACCTGGACACCAACCTACCTACTGGCTGCTACTCTTCAGCACCATCCACTGTACTGCAGCCTGAACTGTGCCACCAAACAAAAATGCATTGCTACAATAAGCAGCATCTGAGAAAGTCATAGCACAGAACCTATTTGCAACCAAGGAACTTGTACAGAGCCTTGGCCCCCTGAAAGCATCCAGAAAAGAAGCCAATCAATCACACACAACATACACCACAGTCATACCCTCAAGGGAAAAATGAATAACAAATTTTAGAAAGCTCTCTGAAACGGTAGCAAATCCAAAAAAAAAAAAAAAAAAAAAAAAAAAAAGGAAAAAACACCCCCAGAAAAAAAAAAAAAAAAAAAAAAAAAAAAAAAAAAAAGGCAGCAACAGCCTCAGATGAAAAGGAATCAGCACAAGAACTCTGGCAGTACAGAAAACCAGTGTTTTCTCAACTGCAAAGGATCACACTAGCTCCCTAGCAATGGATCCTAACCAGATTGAAATGTCTGAAATGACAGATAAAGAATTCAAAATATGGATTGCACGGAAACTCAACAATATCCAAGAGAAAGTTAAAATCCAGCACAAATAAAACAGAAAAATGATCCAGGAAATGACAGATGAAATAGATATATTAAGAAAGAACCAAACAGAACTTTTGGAACTGAAAAGTTCACTACAGGGATTTCAAAATACAGTTTGAAGCCTTGACAATAGACTAGATCAAGTAGAAGAAAGACTTTCAGAGGTCAAAGACTGGTCTTCCAAGTTAACCCAGTCACACAAAAAATAAGGAAAAAATAATTTTAAAATGAATAAAACTTTTGAGAAATAAGGGATTATATAAAGTGACTCAACCTATGACTTACTGGCATTCGAGAGCGAGAAGGAGAAAAAGCAGGCAATTTGGAAAACATATGAGGCTATAATTCAGAAAAATGTCCCCAATCTCACTAGAGAGGTCAACATGCAGATACAAGAAATTCAGAGAACTCCTGCAGGATACTACACAAGACAACCACTCCCATGGCAAACAGTCATCAGACTATCTGAGGTCAAAACATAATGAAAAATTTTCAAAGCAGCTAGAAAAAAGGGCTAAATTACCTATAAAGGGAATCCCATCAGACTAACAGTGGACCTCTTAGATTAGAGACCTATTTTTAGCCTTCTTAAAGAAAATAAATCCCAGCAAAGAATTTCATATCCCACCAAACTAAGCTTCATAAACAAAGGTGAGTCTCTACCAGACAAGCAAATGCTAAGGGAATTAATCACCACCAGACCAGTCAAAAGAAATATTTAAAGGAGTTCTAAACATGGACATGAAAGAACAATACTTGCTACCACAAAAGCACACATAAGTACGAAGCCCAGAGACCTTATAAAGCAGCTACACAATTGATACTACAAAGCAACTTGCTAAACAACACTAAAATAGGAACAAAACCTTACATATCAATATTAACCTTGAATATAAATGGCCTTAATGCTCTACATAGAAGACATAAAATGGCAAATTAGATTAAAAAAAAAAAAAAAAACAAGACCCAACCTTCTCCTGTTTTCAAGAGGCTCATTTCACATGTAATGACATTGATAGGCCCAAAGTAAAGGGATGGAGAAAGATCTATCATGCAAATGGAAAACAAAACAGAGCAGAGGTAGCTATTTTTGTATCAGATAAAACAGACTTTAAACCAACAACATTAAAAAAAGGACAAAGAAGGGCACTACATAATGATAAGGCGTTCAATTCAACAAGAAGATTTAACTATCCTAAATATATATGCACTCAACATCAGAGCACTCAGATTTATAAAACAATTACTACTAGACCTAAGAAAAGACATAGACAGGCATACAATAATAGTGGAGGACTTCAACATCCCATTGACGGGACTAGACAGATCACAGAGGCAGAAAACTAACAAAGAAACTCCGCACTTAAGTTGGAGTTCTGACCAAATGGACCTAATAGACATCTACAGAATACTCCACCCAATAACCACAGAATATACATCCTTCTCATCTGCACACGGGATATTCTCTAAGATTGACCACGTGCTCAGTCGTAAGTCTCAATAAATTCAAAAATATCAAAATTCTACTAAGCATCTTCTTGGACAACAGTGGAGTAAAACTAGAAACCAAGAGGAACTCACAAAACCACACAAATACATGGAAACTAAACAACTTGCTCCTGAATGACTTTTAGGTAAACAATGAAATTAAAGCAAAAAATTATTTGAAACAAATGAAAACAGAGACATAACATACCAAAACCTCTAGGATACAGTAAAAGCAGTATTAAGAGGAAAGTTTACAGTGCTAAAGGTTTACATCAGGAAGACAAAAGTTGGCAGCATTTCCCCTAATAACTGCAACAAGACAAGTATGTCCCCTCTCTCCACTCCTATTCAATATAGTACTGGAAGTCCTAGCCAGAGCAATCAAGCAAGAGAAAGAAATAAAAGGCATCCAAATAGGAAAAAATGGAAGTCAAATCATCTGTTTCCCAATAATGTGATTCTATACCTAAAAATCCCCAAAGGTTCCTCCAATAGACTCCGAGACATGAAAAATGACTTCAGTAAAGTTTCAGGATACAAAATCAATGCACAAATATTAGTAGCATTTCTACACACCAATAACATTCAAGCTGAGAACCAATGAAGAATGAAATCCCATAGCCACAAATAATAAAAATAGCCACAAAAAATAAAATACCTAGGAATACATCTAATCGAAGGGTGAAAGACCCCTACAAGTAGAACTATGAAACACTGCTGAAAGAAATCATAGATGACACAAGCAAATGGAAAAACATCCCATGTTCATGGATTATAAGAATCAACATCATTAAAATATCCATACTGCCCAAAGCAATCTATGCAATTGATTCAATGCAATTCCTATCAAATTACCAATGTCATTTTTTCATAGAATTAGAAAAAACACATTTCTAAAATTCATATGGAACTAAAAAAGAGCCTGAATAGCCAAAGTAAACCTAAGCAAAAATAACAAAGCCAGAGCCATCACATTACCCAACTTCAAACAATATTATAAGGCTATAGAAACCAAAACAGCATGGTACTTGTACAAAAATAGGCATGTATTAATAGATCAATGGAACAGAATAGAGAACTCAGACACAAAGCCACACACCCACAACCAACCGATCTTTGACAAAGTTGACAAAAATAAACAACAGAGAAAGGACACCCTCTTCAATAAATGATGCTGGGAAAACCGGCTAGACATGAATTGGATCCCTAACTCTCATTATATACAAAAATGAACTAAAAATGGATTAAAGACTTAAATGTGGCTGGGCACGGTGGCTCATGTCTATAATCCCAGCACTCTGGGAGGCCGAGGTGGGTGGATCACCTGAGGCCAGGAGTTCAAAACCAGCCAGGCCAACATGGTGAAACTCTGTCTCCACAAAAATAGAAAAGTTAGCTGGGTATGGTGGCATGTGCCTTTAATCTCAGCTACTCGGGAGGCTGAGGCAGGAGAACTGCTTGAGCCCGAGAGGCGGAGGTTGTGGTGAGCTGAGATCACGCCACTGTATTCCAGCCTGGGTGACAGAGTGAGACTCCATCTCTAAAAAAATAAAGAAAGAAAGAAAGACTTAAATGTAAGACCTACAACTATGAAAACCTAGGAAAAATTCTTCTGGACATTTGCCTAGGCAAAAAATTTATACTGAAGACCTCAAAAGCAAATGTAACAAATCCAAAATTTGACAAATGGGACTTAAACTAAAGAGCTTCTGCACAGCAAAAGAAACTGTCAATGGAGTAAAGACAACCCACAGAATGGGAGATAATATTTGCAAACTATGAACCTGACTAAAGAACTGATATACCAAATCTAAACTTAAATCAACAACAACAACAACAAACATTCAAAAGTGGGCAAAGAACATGAACAGAGACTTCTCAAAAGAAGACAGACATAAAAGCAGCCAACAAACATGAAAAAAATGCTCAGCATCACTAATCATCAGAGGAATGCAAATTAAAATCAAATAAGATACCATCTCACGCCAGTCAGAATGGCTATTAAAAAGTCAAAAAATAACAGATGTTGGCGAGGATGCAGAGAAAAGGCAATGCTTATACGCTATTAGTGGGAATGTAAATTAGTTCAGCCCCTGTGGAAAGCAGTTTGGAGATTTCTCAAATAACTAAAAATAGAACTACCATTTAACCAGCAATCCCGTTATTGGGTATCTACCCAAAGGAAAAGAAATCTACATTTTCTTTATCCAGTCCACTGTTGATGGGAACCTATGTTGACTCTATGAGGTTGTTATTGTGAATACTACTTTTATAAACATATCAGTGCAAGAAAATGTGGTATATATACACCATGGAATACTCTGCAGCCATAAATAAAAGAGTGAAATAATGTCCTTTGCAGCAACATGGATGCAGCTAGAGGTCATTATCTTAAGTGAATTGATGTAGAAACAGAAAAATCAAATACCACATATTATCACTTCTAAGTGGGAACTAAACAAAAGGGACACACAGACATAAAGATGGAAATTATAGACACTGAGGACTCCAAAAAGGGGGAGAGAGGGAGGAAGGCGAGGGTTGAAAAGGTACCTATTGAGTACGATGTTCACTATTTGGGTGACAAGGTCAATAGAAGCCCAGACTCCAGCATTATGCAAAATACACAGTAACAAACCTGCACACGTACCTCCTGAATCTAAAATTTTTTGAAAAATTTCTGTCCTCAAATTAATGTATAAATTCAACACAATTCCAATCAAAATACAATCAACCTTTTATAGAGCTAGAAAAGTGGTCATAAAGTTCGTATGGAAAATTAAAAGTCTGCAAATAGGATGAATCTGAAGAAGAAAAATTAGAACTTACCCTGCTTATATTTCATCATGACATATCATGATGCTATAGTAATAAATGAAAACAGATAATACTGATTTAAGAATAGACAAGCAAACAAATTTAATAAAATTGGAGGGCTTAGAAACCAATTCATATGGATATGGGTCCATGACATATGTCAGATATATCAGTACAAACCACTGCGGAAAGGACAGACAATGCATGATACTGGGTTGATTGGCAATCTGTGTGTGTGTATGTGTGTGTGCGTGTGTGTGTGTGTGTGTGTGTGTGTGTATGTTAACCTAGACACAAAAATTAATCTGGGGAAAGGACAGACAATGCATGATACTGGGTTGATTGGCAATCTGTGTGTGTGTGTGTCTGTGTGTGTGTGTTAACCTAGACACAAAAATTAATCTTAGATTAATTTAAGACCCAAATGTGGAAGGCCAATGTTGGAACTTTTAGAAGAAAACAGAGAAGAATATCTTCATATATGTGGGGCATACATAATTTCTTAAACAGAATGCAAAATTCACAAGCCCATAAAGGAAAAGATGGACAAATTCAAGTATAATTAAAAATTTGGAGCTTTCATGTGACAAAACACACCATATTGGCACTTTTAGCCAGTGCAATAAAGCAAGCAAAAAGAAATCAAAGGAATCCAGATTGAAAACAAAGAAGTAAAATGTCTTTATTCACAGATGACAAGACCATCAGTGTAGAAAACTGATAGAATAAAAGGAAAACTACCAGAACTAATAAATGAGTTTAGCAATGTTGCAGGATATAAGATCAATATACAAATATCAATCTTATTTCTATATATTAGCAATATACAATAAGAAATTAAATTTTAAAACATTTATGAAAATATCAAAAATAAAATATTTAGTGACAAGTCTGACACGAGATGTGCAAGACCTATATCCTAAAAACTATAAAGTAGGGGTCCCTAACCCCCAGGCCACGGACCAGTACCAGTCCATGGCCTGTTAGGAACTGGGCTGCACAGCAGGAGATGAGCAGTGGGTGGGCAAGAGAGCAAGTGAATCTTCATCTGTATTTACAGCCACTCCCCATTGCTCGCATTACTGCCGAAGCTCTGCCTCCTATCAGATGAGCAGCAGCATTAGATTATCATAGGAGTGCAAACCTTTTTGTGAACTGTACATGCGAGGGATCTAGGTTGCACGCTACTTACAAGCATCCAATGCCTGATGATTTGTCACTGACTCCCATCACTCCCAGATGGGACCCTCTAGTTGCAGGAAAACAAGCTCAGGGCTCCTACTGATTCTACATTATGGTGAGTTGTATATATTTCATTATATATTATAATGTGATAATAATAGAAATAAATTGCACAATGAACGTAACATGCTTGAATCATCCTGAAACCATCTCCCAGCCCTGACACCTGGGTCTGTAGAAAAATTGTCTTTCATGAAACCAGTCCCTGGTGCCAAAAAGGTTGAGGACCACTGCTATAAAGCATTTCTGAGATAAAGGAAATCCAAAATAAATGGAGAGACATACCATGTTCATTAGTCAAAAGGCTCAATATTGTCTCCAAATTTATCTATAGAGTCAATGCAATCTCAATCAAAATCCCAACAGGGTTTGTTATAGAAATTGACAAGCTGATACTAAAGTTCATAAGAAACTACAAAGATCCAGTATAGAGCCAAAATAACTTCGAAAAAGAAGAACAAAGTTGGAGGGCTAACACTACTAGATTTCAAGACTTATAAAGCTACAGTAATCAAGAAAATGTGGTATTGGTATCAAAATGGACAAATAGGTCAATTGGACAGAATAGAGTCCAGAAATAGGCCCATTCCTACATGGGCGATTGATTTTCAACAAGGCAATTCAGTGGAGAAAGGATAGTCTTTTCAACAAATGATGCTAAAAAAAATTGCATATCCACATGCAAACCAGCAAAACTTTTTAACAAATACTTCACACCCATACAAAAATTAACTCAAAGTGGATCATAGACCTAAATATAAAATCTGAAATGTTAAAGCTTCTAGAGGAAAATACAGTAGAAAAGAAACCTGTGTGGCCTGGGATTAGGCCAAGACTTCTTAGATACAATATCAATGCATAATCCATAGAAGCAAAAACTGATAAATAGGATTTAATCAGAATTTAAAACTTTTGCTCTTTGAAAGACACTTTTAAAAAAATAAAATCCACAGAGAAACAGAAAACATTTGGCAATCATATATCTGATAAAGGTCTGGTGTCCAGCATATATTTTTAAAACTCTCAAAATTCAGGAATAAGAGAAACTAAAAATGGACAAAATGCTTGAATAGGTAGTTCACTAGATATATGGATGGCAAATAAATGAAGAAAACACGTTCAACATTATTAATCATTAGGGAAACGCAAATCAAAATTACAATGAGATACAACTACACAGCTATTAGGATAGCTAAAATTTAAAAGACAGACCATATCAAGGGTGACAAGCATGTAAAGGTACTAGAACTCTCCAAGACTCCTGGTAAAAAACAAAAATATACAACTACTTTAAAAAACAGTTTGGAGGCCAGGGGCAGTGGCTCACGCCTATAATCTCAGCACTTTGGGAGGCTGAGGTGGGTGGATAACCTGAGGTCAGGAGTTCGAGACCAGCCTGACCGATATACTAAAAATACAAAAATTAGCCAGGCGTGGTGGCGTGCACCTGTAGTTCCATCTACTTGGGAGGCTGAGACAGGAGAATCACTTAAATCTGGGAGGCAGAGGTTGCAATGAGCTGAGATCGCACCATTGCACTCCAGCCTGGGCGACAGAGTGAGACTCCATCTCAAACAAACAAACAAAAAACAGTTTGGGAAGTAAAAAATAAAAAAACAAACAAACTGAAAAATCAAGAACTCTTCTTAGATCTGTCAGAGAAGTGAAGTCACAGGGCAAATCATTGTCCCCAAAATTAGAGAGACAGGCAGGAACACACAGAGAATCACAATTTACTAGAGCAGAAACCTCTGTGGGAACCAGTACCAAGGTAGAAAACTCTGAACTGTAATTGGAATGCTGGAGGCTCAATGTGGATACGCCTGAGGGATAAAAACTCTTGAGGTCTCAGGACACAGTAATGCCAGCCACTTGAGAGGCTGAAGTGGGAGGACTGCTTAAGCCCAGGAGTTTGAATCTGGCCTGGGCAATGTAACAAGATCCCACTTCTAAAAAAAAAGCAAAACTTTTCTTAATGCCCTTTAAAACTCTAGATGTCCCAGTCAAAGTGGATGAGGGGGGTGGGGAGGAGAGCCTACACTTAATATGAACTTTACCTCCACGATCTCCACCAGGTTCTCACAGTGACTATCAAAAAATATGCCCTCAGACTTCTGGCAGGGAGAGTAGCAAAGTAACCATGAGCCTGACCTACTGGGGTTTTATCAGAGCCTAACAACCTGGGGGAAGGGTAATACTCAACAGCAGCCTGCTCTAGCCATCCACATGGGGGAAGGGAAATACCTGACTCCAGTCCCCTCCAGATATCCAGTCCCATCTAGAGTAGGGGGAGGGGAGGGGAGGAACTGAGGGTACTTCACAGTCCAGGGACATAGGCTCGCTAAAAGACTGAGACCTAATCAGAGGACTAGAGAATATTTCCCTGCCCCCATACCTTACCATCACATCACTAAAGGCCACATTATTTATTTTTTTAATTTATTTTTTTGAGACAGGGTCTCACTCTGTCACCCAGGCTGGAGTGCAGTGGCACAATCTAGGCTCACGGCAACCTCTGCCTCCTGGGTTCCAGTGATTCTCCCACCTCAGCCTACCAAGTAGCTGGGATTACAGGCACGAGCCACCATGCCAGGCTAATTTTTTGTACTTTTAGTAGAGATGGAGTTTCACCATGTTGGCCAGGCTGGTCTCAAACTCCTAACCTCAAGAGATCCGCCCACCATGGTTTCCCAAAGTGCTGGGATTACAGACGTGAGCCACTGTGCCTGGCCCACAGTTCCTTTTACCTAGGAACTCATGTCTGGCTCATGTCTGACATGAGCTCATGTCTGGCTTTCAACAAAATACTACAAGGTATGCTAAAAGGCAAAAAACACAGTTTGAAAATACAAAGCATCAGAATCAGACTCAGATATAGCAGAGAAGTTGGAATTATCAGACCAGGAATTTAAAACAAATAACCATAATTAATATGCTATGAGTTATAATGGAAAAATTAGACAATATGCAAGAATAGATGAATGATGTAAGCAGAGAGATGGACATTCTAAGAAAACTCAAAAGAAATGCTAGCAATCAAAAACACTATGTCGATAAAAAGTGTCAAACTCTATAATATTTGAAGAGATTTATCTGAGTCAAATATGAGTGACCAGTGGCCCGTGACACAGCCCTCAGGAGATCCTGAGAACATATGCCCAAGATGGTTGAGGCACAACCTAGTTTTATGCACTTTAAGGAGACATAAGACATCAATCAAATACATGTAAGATATACTTGTTCGGTCTGAAAAGGCAGGACAACTCAAAGGGCGAGGGCTTCTAGGTTACAGGTAGATTTTAAAATTTTCTGATTGGCAGTTGGTTGAAAGAGTTAAGTTATTATCTCAAGATCTTGAATCAATAGAAAGGGATGTCTGGGTTACAATGATAGCATATTGTAGACCAAAGGTTTATCATGCAGATGAAGCCTCCAAGTAGCAGACTTCAGAGAGAATAGATTGTACACGTTTCTCATCAGACTTAAAGAGTATGTTCTGTTAGTAATTCCAAAAGGGAGGAGGGTATAATGAGGTATGTCTGACCCCCGCCCCTCATCATGACCTGAACTAGTCCCTCAGGTTAGTTCCTCAGGGATACCCTTGCTGAGAGGAGGGGTCCATCCAGATGAGGTGGGGGGCTTTGAATTTTATTTTTGGTTTACAACCATAACAGAAATGAAGAATACTTTCAATGGGGTAGTAAACTGACAAGGATGAGAATCTCAGACCTTGAGGATATGTCAACAGAAACTTCCAAAACCAAAATGCAAAGAGAGAAAAGACTGAAAAAGAAAATGGAACAGAACATCCAAGAACTGTGGGACAACTACAAAAAGCATAACAAACAGGTAATGGGAACACTAGAAGAAGAAGAAAGAAAAGAACAGCAGAAATATTTGGATAAGTAATGATTGAGAAGCTCCCTAAATTAATGTCAGACACCAAATCACAGATCCAGGAAACTCAGAGAACAGACATACAAATGCCAAAAACAAAACAAACCAAAACCAAAACAAAACAAAAATACTGCACCTAGGCATTTCACATTCAAACTGTTGCAAATGAAAGTTAAAGAAAATATCTTGAAAGAAGCTACAGGGAAAAAAATCTTACCCAAAGAGGAGCAAAGGTAAGAATTACATCTGACTTCTCAGACACCATGCAAGCAAGAAGAGAGTACACTGAAATATTTAAAGTGTTGAGAGAAAAAGACTACCAATCTAAAATTCTGTATCCTGTCAAATTTTTCCTTCAAAAGTGAAGAAGAAATAAAGATTTTCTCAGCAAACATGGAGGGAGTTTGTTGCCAGTAGACCTGCCTTGCAAGAAATGTTAAAAGAAGCTCTTTGAAGAGAAAGGAATTATCTAGGTAAAAATCTTAGATCTACATAAGGAAAGATAGTGCATTAGAGAAGGAGTAAGTGACGGTAAGTAAAAATGCTTATTTATCTTGTTCTTAAGTGATCTAACATAAAAGTTTGTTCAAAATAATAGCAACAATGTATGTGATTATGTATGGTTTCAAACTTATGTATGCTTATATGTAAGTGAAATGAATGACAGCAATGGTACAAGAGAAGGGAGAAGGAGTACTGGCCTACTGGTGAAGCTAGTATAGTGTTATCTGAAACTGAACTTAGTTAGTTTGGTTCTCTGTCCCCACCCAAATCTTGTGAATTATAATCCCCAGTGTTGGGAGAGGGAACTGGTGGGAGCTAATTACACCATGGGGGCAGATTTCCCTCATGCTGTTCTCGTGATAGTGAGTTCTCAAGAGATCTGATAGTCTAAAAGCATGTGGCACTTCCCCCCTTGCTGTCTCTCTCTTTCCTGCCACCCTGTGAAGAAAGTTCTTGCTTCCCCTTCACCTTCCGCCATGACTGTAAATTTCCTAAGGCCTCCCAGTCATGTTTCCTGTAGAGCCTGCAAAACTGC
This sequence comes from Rhinopithecus bieti, assembly GCF_001698545.2. Classification (NCBI taxonomy): domain Eukaryota; kingdom Metazoa; phylum Chordata; class Mammalia; order Primates; family Cercopithecidae; genus Rhinopithecus; species Rhinopithecus bieti. The sequence goes on from NW_016813169.1 coordinate 168,133, forward strand.
AAGTCGATTAAACCTCTTTTCTTCATAAATGACTCCGTCTCGGGTAGTTACTCATAGCAGTGTGAGAACTGACTGATACAATCTGGATTAGTTGTAAACGTATATTGCAAACTCTAGGGCAACCACTAAAAATTATACCATTCGATAGCATCAATAATATCAAATATCTAGGGAAAAATCTAATGAAAGAGGTAGAAAACCTCTAAAACAAAACAAAAAACTGATAGTTTCTTACAAAGTTTAAACATACACCTACCATATGATCAAGACATTCAACTCCTATGCGTTTACTCAAGAGAAAGTATACTTCCATGGGGTGGGGAGGATTAGAAGGGGAAGGCAGGGTGGTAGAATTGTTTTGTATCTTTATTGTGATGGCAGTTATACAACTCCAGGAATGCATCACAATCGGAATTGTACACCAAGAAAAGTGAATCTTATTGTATATGAATTTAATTTAAATTAAAATTTTAAAAATCAAATGTGGTCTTAGAAAAGGAGACCACATCTTCTTTGGATGGAAAACACATCTAAAGTCACAAAAGCCTCCACCTCACCTGGCTGAATTCAGGTGAAAGGAAGATATTCCCTATTGTTCTTGCAGACTGAAGATACAAGTACAAAGAATCTTGACATGCACACACACACACACACACACACGTGTGTGTATCTATACATATCCACACACATACATATTTCTGCATTTTAATTATATATATGACAAGGGAAGGTCTTTTAACAAGAGATTCTTCCAAGATGTGGCACGAGATTTCTCTACCCCTGCATTTAAAAAACTGGAAAGCCATGACTTTGAGGCACTAAAGGATATCAAACCCATTTTGCTATTTTCATGGTTTCTGAGAATCAGCAATTCAGACAGAGCACAGAAGAATGTCTGGGGCTTTAACTAGGAAGATTCTATAACTGGAGACTTGAATTATGCATGACAAGGGCCATTAACTGAGATATCAGCTGGGGCTCTCAATCGAATTACCACCCACAAGTGGTTGGCTTCTCGGTGTAGCCTGGGCTTCTTCATAGCATAGTAGACTCAAGGTGGCAGGACCTCTTACACACGCAGTAGCTCAGGCTCCAAAGGGAAGTGTCATAGCAGACAATGCACAACTCGCATCTTTTCTAACTTGGCCTCGGAAGTCACGCAGCATTACTTCTGTCATATTCTATTGGTTACATGTGAGTCACAAGCCCACTCGAGATTCAAGGGAGGTGCCAGGATCATACACACTGGGGAAGAGACAGTCTCATCAATAAATGGTGCTGGGAAAACTGGATATCCATATACAAAAGAATGAAATGAGACCCCTATCTCTCACCATATCGAATCAAAAATCAAATCAAAATGGATTAAAGACTTAAATCTAAGACCTCAAACCATGAAACTACTACAAGAAAACATTGAGAAGCTCTCCAGGACATCAGTCTGGGCAAAGATTTCTTGGGTAATACCCCACAAGCACAGGCAACTAAAGCAAAAATGGGCAAATGGGATCACATCAAGTTAAAAAGCTTCTGCACAACAAAGGAAACAATCAACAAAGTGAACAGACAACCCACAGAATGGGAGAAAATATCTACAAACTACCCATCTGACAAAGGATTAATAACCAGAATACATAAGGAGCTCAAACAACTCTATAGGAAAAAAATCTAATGATATGATTTATAAATGGGCAAAAAATTTGAATACACATTGCTCAAAAGAAGACATACAAATGGCAAACAGGCATATGAAAAGATACTCAACATCACTGATCATCGGATAAATGCAAATCAAAACTACAATGAGGTATCATCTCACCCCAGTTAAAATGGTTTATATCCCAAGAGACAGCCAATAACAAATGCTGGAGAGGATATGGAGAAAAGGGAACCCTTGTACACTGTTGGTGGGAATGTAAATTAGTACAACCACTGTGGAGAACAGTTTGGAGGTTTCTCAAAAAACTAAAACCCGAGCTACCATATTATCCAGCAATCCCACTGCTGGGTATATATCCAAAAGAAAAGAAATCAGTATATCGAAGAGAGATATGCACTTTCATGTTTGTTGCAGCTCTGTTCACAATAGCCAAGATTTGGAAGCAACCTAAGTGTCCACCAACAGGTAAGTAAAGAAAGAAAATGTGGTACTCATACACAACGGAGTACTATTCAGTCACAGAAAAGTATGAGATTTGCTCATTATGTTAAGTAAAATAAGCCAGGCACAGAAAGACAAACATCACATGTTCTCACTTATTTGTGGGATCTAAAAGTCAAAACAATCAAACCCATGGAGATAGAGAGTAGAAGGATGCTTATTAGAGGCTAGAAAGGGTAGTGGGGGAGTGGGGAGGGCAGCAGGTGGGGATGGTTAATGGGTACAAAAAAATAGAATGAGTGAATAAGACTTAGTATTTGAGAGCAGAGCAGGGTGACTATAGTCAATAATAATGTAACTGTATACTTTAAAATAACTTAGAGTGTCATTAGATTGTTTGTAACACAAAGGATAAATGCTTAAGGGGATGCTCCATTTTCCATGATGTGATTATTATGCATTGCATGCCTGTATCAAAACATTTCAGGTACTCCATAAATATATACACCTACTATGTACCCACAAAAATAAGAAATTGTAAATTAAAAAAGATTCAAGGGGAAATGACATAGTCCTATCCCTCAGAAGAAGAAAGGTCAAGTTCACATTGTAGGGGAGCATGTTGGATAGGAGATACTGTTGAAGCAATCTTTGGAAAACAGAATCCACTATATGTGTGGCATACAGTTTCTTTCAGTTAATAAGATCATTGGTATCCAGCATTCCTCAGTTAGTTGGGATATTATTTTAGTGAGAATACTTCAATTTTCAAGAAATATGAATGTATTACATAAGGAAATATTGAAAACTGTAAGATTTGAGAAAATATAAAAGGCCAGTATTTTAGCTTCCTTTGCAAAGGAGACCCATAATATTAGAATTTCAAATAATTTTAAGAATTTAAGATGAACCTTGATCCCTACTTCACACCATATACAAAATTTAATTTGAGATAACTCATAGACTTAAAAGCGAAAGCTAAAACCATAAAGCTATTCGAGGGAAACATAGGAGACTATCTAGGCGACTTTGAGCCAGCCAAAGGCATCTTAAACAGATCACAGAAAGCAACAACCATAAAAAACTGACAATGTGGACTTGGAAATGTAAACTGATACAACCACTTTGGTAAAAGGTCTGGCAGTTTCTCAAAAAACTAAACACACACTTACTTTATGTGTGACCCAGCAATTCCATTCCTAGGTATATAACCAAGAGAAATAAAATATATGTTTACAAAATATTTGTGCCAGGAATATTCAGACCAGGTTTATTCATATTAGCTCCAAGTCGAAAACAACCCAGGTATCCATTGGCAGGGGAACGAATCAGCAAATGGTGTATATTCATACAATGGAATCCTACTCAGTAATATAAAGGAATTACTGATACACTCTATAATATGAATGAATCCCAAAATCACAGTGAACGAAAGAAGTCATAAAAGGGTACACACTGTATAATTCCATTCATATGAAATTCTAGAACAGAGAAAAATCACCAATAGTTTGAAAAAAAAAAAAAAAAAAAAAAAGCACCTAAAGTGGAAAAAAAAAAACATCAGAACAGTAGTTACCTCTTGAATGGCGGATGTGCACATGAATTGACTGGGATGGAGCATGAGGGAACTTTCTGGAGTGATGGTAATGTTCTATGTGTTAGTAGGGATTTGGGTTGCACAAACATACATTTGTCAAAACTCAGCAAATGTATAAAGTTTGTGCATTTTATTGAACATAAATTTTACATAAAAAGAAAAACTATAAATAAATAGTAAGCATGCTAAAATATTTAGAGGGAAGTAACTGATGTCTGTGATTTTCTTTGAAATGCACCAAAATTAAGATGGGTTAATAGATAGATATAAGGATGTATAAATGGAGAGATGTGTCATAAAGCAAATAAAGTAAGAGGTTAATGGTACAATGGTGGATATATGGATATATGAGGTGTCCACTGTTTAATCTTGCCAAATTTTCTGGATGTTTTAAAATTCTCATAGAATGTTGGAGAAAATGAATGGGTAAAACATGCTAATTTGATAGGAATTTGAAAATTATAAAAACTATTTCATCTCAAAACTTAACTTTAAACCTCTGAAACTTTGTAATTGCATAAACATAAAATATTGTGGCCCCTAAAATAAGAACTTTAAGTAAGCACATTACAATTATTTGACTGTAGTCAATAATCAGAGTAGGTAGAGTATCAACTACACACACAAACAACTGTGCTACTGTACAATTCCAAGCCTCTTTGACTTTTGCTCAGAACATTCCTCCAGCATCTGCCTTAGGCTGTTTTCTGGAAACTGAAGCAAGAATAAAAATGTTCTTTCTGAAAAATGTTCCCATAGTAGCTCTTTGCCCCAGCTTTTTCGGCTTTATTTGGTTGGGTTTTATTTTATTTAAATTGAATTTTTAAATAATTGCTCATTGTAAAAAAAAAAAAAAAAAACTAAATCAGGAATGAATGCATGCTCCACTAACACGCTTAGTGTGTAGCCCGCTAGCATTTCTTCAAAGGATATACATTCCTTGAAATATATATATATATACACACACACACACACACACCTGCACTTTTACAACTTTTACATTTTGGCGTAAGTAGGATATTAACATACTTCTGGATTTTGCTTTATCTACAAAACAGCACAACACATATGTGGTAGCCACCCATAGCTGTTCACCAAGATCTGGTTTCCCTCCTTCTTCTAAGCACATGAGTGGGGTCCTGTGACTAGTGCTAGCCAATAAATTGAGAGTGTAAATGATATGTATTTCTTTCCAAATAAGAATTTGTTGTACTTGACCCTCCAAATTCTCTTTCCTTTATGGCAATATGACTGGGAACATTCAAGTTGGTGGCTATTCTGTCAGCCTCAGTCTCTGAGTGGCTACTATGAACAAAATTCCCCTGACAACCACAATGGATACATAAAGTCAGCAAACAATAAATCTTGGTTGATTTAATTCCCTGAGATTCAGGGGTTGTTGTTACTGCAGCAGTACTTAGCCAATCCTAACTGATACATCATACATTTTTTCTGGTATGCATATGTGGTCTACCTCTTTCTAATGGCTAAAAAATATTGTCTGAAATTAATGCAATAGAATATATCCAACTATTCCCCTATTGTTGGGCATTTTATTTTTCCAAATGTTTACTATTACAAAGTTTGTTGCAATAAATATTATGCATGCACATACACATATATTTATCAATCCACCTGTCTAAATTTTTCCAAATAAAAAATTTCTACAAGTGCAATTACCAGGTAAAAGAGTCTAAACATTAGACACATTCTGCCAATTGCCCTCCAAAATGCTGAACCAATTTAAACTCCTATCAATGGAAAATGAGAGTACCTGTTACCCCACATGTTCACCTGGAGTCAGTTATATCATTCTTTTTAAATGTTGCCAATAGAGTAAGTGGAAATAATATTTCATCATTGTTTCAGTTTGTGTCATTATTGGGCATCTTTTCACAGGTTTAAAGACCATTTGTATTTCTTCTGTGAACTATTCCTGTCTTTGATCCATTTTTGTCTGTTGATTTTATAGGAGTTCTTAAGTACTTAAGGTTAATCCCCTGGCTCTTAACACTGGTTATAAATATTTTCTCTTAGTCTGTCCCTTGTCTTTTAGGTTTGTGATATCTTTTTCTGTAGAGAGATATAAAATTTTTCTGTAGTCAATATAATCTTTCCTTTATGGCTTTTGGAAACTGTGCTTCACCACAAAATAAGTGTATATAGGCATTTTCTAGTTGATTGTCACCAAAATCTTTATTAATAATCCATTCTTTCTCTACTGATTTGAAATGTTCTCCATACTTATACGAAAGTTCATAAAAATGGGTCTTTTACGGACTCTACACTGTATTTCACTGATATTTTTGTTTCTCTGCTAGAAAATGTTTTCAGATGTATGTAAATCATATACCTTTCTAGTATCTACATTTTAATATTCTTTTCAACATTTTATTGGATATTCTCAACGCCTTATTCTTGATGAACCTTCATAATCAGTCAATTTATCTCCCCAACCCTGTTAAACAAAACCAAATCTAACAACAGCAACAGCAAAAACCTACTGTGTAATTCTGATTGGAATTGCTTCAAATCTATAAATTTGGAAAATAAGAATTTTCACAATATTGTCTTCCCATTCAGAGATATCAAGTTTAAAAATTGCATTTATTTTAGTCTTATGTTTCTCATCCAATTTATTCCCAGATATTTCATTTTTGTTGCTACAGCAAATAGTATTCCCCTTTTCAGAACACTTCCTAACTAGTTATTGCTGATATAAAGTAAAGCTATTGTTCTGTATATAGTTTTCTTATATTTAGCTACTTTCCTGAATGCTCTTAATAGTTCCAACAATTTTTAAATTGATTCCTTTGAATTTTCCAAGTATACAATCATATTTGGATTCTAATTTTAAAAAATTAGTCTTCAGTTCTATTTTGAACTATTTATACAGTGATTCCTAAATGCCTATTTCCACAATACCTAGAGTAACAAAATAATGGAATTTTGTATCTGGGAGGTGCCTTATAATGATCTAATCCAAGAATTACGTAGTCTAGTACCTACTGGGGTAGGTATGTAAGATAAATAGGAGAAAGTGCCTTGGTGTGAGGCAATAAGGACTTGTGGAAACTGAGAAGAAATGCAGAGAACAAGCTCTATCTTAGGAGGGCAAGTGCCATTCACCCCCAAAAGATTGTTGCCATGGAGAAATGTGGGTCCAATTTCTATTTTCCAAGAGGCACCAGATACATATATTCTTAGGTTTAAACTCCTAATTTTAAAAACATTAAACAAAAGCCAAACAAAATATAACTGCCAGCTTTCAACCTATAAACCTGTATTTAATTCAATACCTTCATTTAAGGCAATGGAAACTCAGAAAGGTTCATCAGACATTGCAAAAGTAGCCAAGTGTAGGGGAGGGCTTTGCTTCTTGTTTAGTTGCTTGGTGAGTCAAAACAATATTTTCAAAGTACTAAAACTAGGTAGGTGCTTTGCTTGGTTTGGTTACAAACAAAGACTTTAGTCTCTGTTGTCAACATACATTCGTTGTTCCCTGTTTGGCTCATGTTGGTTTGGATTTACTATCCCTGCAATATTCATGGCAAATGAAAAGGGTACCTGTTATTTATTTTGTTTCACCCCAGCTTTATTAAAGTATAATTGACAAATAAAATTGTATATATTTACAGCACACGTGATGTTTTGATATATGTATACATTTAAAAATAACTAACTCAAGCTAACTCACATATCTATCACCTCACACGTTTATTTTTATGTGGTGAGAACATTTAAGAGCCACTCTCTTAGCAATCCAAGTAGATAATACATCATTATTCACTATAGTCACCATGTTGTACAATAAATCTCCACATCTCCAGAACTTATTCATCCTGTCTAACTGAAACTTTCTACAAAGGCTATCTCTTAAATAGCCTTTCTATATTTGGGGAATCCCACATAAGTTTCCTACCACCCCAAAACAGAGGTCAGAGCTCAACTTCCCAGACTTCCTTACAGTTAGAAATATGCAGGTGACCCAGGCTCCCTACCAATCAGGGAAGTAAGACTGTGCCTCAGAAGGGATTAACAGAAGAAAAGCAGCTCAGGGTGGGCCACATTTGGTGTCAAAGGAGCCCAGCCTTCAGGGGTGGTAAAGGACGATTGCCAGAAATAGTGGTAGTTATGGCTGTGGTAAAGTCAGGTTCTTGGCAGCAATGCCAAGTGCAGCAATGAGTCATGGGTGGTGGTGGTGGTGGTAACAGAGGTCATTTTCTCATCAGACGAGTTCTACGGCCCTGTTTTGGGCACTGTTCCTATAGTTCAGCCTTGAGCTTATTTCTCCAGCCCTTCCAAAGACACTGTGAACCACTCAGGTTCCTTTTAATATATTCCTTTTTTTGCTTAACCAGCCAGAGAGGATATTCCTTTTTAAAACTAAGCCCTCACCAATACAAACACCACCACCAGGCAGTGACAGAATCAAATCAAAGATCTCCATCTTTTTGACTCCCAGGCTAGCATTCTTTCTACAACAACATATTATTTATATTTAATGCTTTTAGGAAAGTTCAAAATGCTGTTTTCAAAAATGTATATTGAAATTTCCATTTTGAAGACAGGCTATGAATACTGTCAAAGAATCTATTTGGTTCATGATAAGAACCTATGTTTGAGCGCTTTGGGATTTTATTGTTTTTGCTTTTGCTTTTGTTCATATAGATTCATAGACTAGTGGCTTCCTTAAAAGATGCTAGATTGCTTACAATAAAAAAAACACCAATGGCAATGTACACAGAGTAGTCCAAACAAAAATAGAGCAAAACCATACAAAGGGAGAGATAATTGCCCTAGATAAATCAGGATGAGANACCTGTATTTAATTCAATACCTTCATTTAAGGCAATGGAAACTCAGAAAGGTTCATCAGACATTGCAAAAGTAGCCAAGTGTAGGGGAGGGCTTTGCTTCTTGTTTAGTTGCTTGGTGAGTCAAAACAATATTTTCAAAGTACTAAAACTAGGTAGGTGCTTTGCTTGGTTTGGTTACAAACAAAGACTTTAGTCTCTGTTGTCAACATACATTCGTTGTTCCCTGTTTGGCTCATGTTGGTTTGGATTTACTATCCCTGCAATATTCATGGCAAATGAAAAGGGTACCTGTTATTTATTTTGTTTCACCCCAGCTTTATTAAAGTATAATTGACAAATAAAATTGTATATATTTACAGCACACGTGATGTTTTGATATATGTATACATTTAAAATAACTAACTCAAGCTAACTCACATATCTATCACCTCACACGTTTATTTTATGTGGTGAGAACATTTAAGAGCCACTCTCTTAGCAATCCAAGTAGATAATACATCATTATTCACTATAGTCACCATGTTGTACAATAAATCTCCACATCTCCAGAACTTATTCATCCTGTCTAACTGAAACTTTCTACAAAGGCTATCTCTTAAATAGCCTTTCTATATTTGGGGAATCCCACATAAGTTTCCTACCACCCCAAAACAGAGGTCAGAGCTCAACTTCCCAGACTTCCTTACAGTTAGAAATATGCAGGTGACCCAGGCTCCCTACCAATCAGGGAAGTAAGACTGTGCCTCAGAAGGGATTAACAGAAGAAAAGCAGCTCAGGGTGGGCCACATTTGGTGTCAAAGGAGCCCAGCCTTCAGGGGTGGTAAAGGACGATTGCCAGAAATAGTGGTAGTTATGGCTGTGGTAAAGTCAGGTTCTTGGCAGCAATGCCAAGTGCAGCAATGAGTCATGGGTGGTGGTGGTGGTGGTAACAGAGGTCATTTTCTCATCAGACGAGTTCTACGGCCCTGTTTTGGGCACTGTTCCTATAGTTCAGCCTTGAGCTTATTTCTCCAGCCCTTCCAAAGACACTGTGAACCACTCAGGTTCCTTTTAATATATTCCTTTTTTTGCTTAACCAGCCAGAGAGGATATTCCTTTTAAAACTAAGCCCTCACCAATACAAACACCACCACCAGGCAGTGACAGAATCAAATCAAAGATCTCCATCTTTTGACTCCCAGGCTAGCATTCTTTCTACAACAACATATTATTTATATTTAATGCTTTTAGGAAAGTTCAAAATGCTGTTTTCAAAAATGTATATTGAAATTTCCATTTTGAAGACAGGCTATGAATACTGTCAAAGAATCTATTTGGTTCATGATAAGAACCTATGTTTGAGCGCTTTGGGATTTTATTGTTTTTGCTTTTGCTTTTGTTCATATAGATTCATAGACTAGTGGCTTCCTTAAAAGATGCTAGATTGCTTACAATAAAAAAAACACCAATGGCAATGTACACAGAGTAGTCCAAACAAAAATAGAGCAAAACCATACAAAGGGAGAGATAATTGCCCTAGATAAATCAGGATGAGATCATTCTTCTGTGAAGTAAAGGACACCAACAGGGTGGATTACATTAATGTTTCCTAGCCTTGGTCCACCAACAATGATGTTTATTATTTTCCATCTTCAAGGTCTACAAGTTTTTAGAGTTTCTCTTTCAATCTCAGTTATTAAAGAATGTTTTGAATGACCCCCACCATGAGTAAATATAAAGCTTATAGAAATACTGTAAACAGGGTGTACATTCCTATTACTGTTGTTGGTGACACCAGTGTACAACTATTGGGATAAAGCATTTTCATTTTCGAAGTATCCACCATGCACTAGTCAGCTACAGTAAGAATTTTAATATCAGTATCAAATGTATTCATCACAACAGCTGTGTCCTATGTATTACTATCCCCATTTTACAGATGAAAAAATTATTCAGCAGCCTCTCCAAGGCCACTAAGCTGGTAAACAAGAGAGCCAAAAGCTGGATCTGGGTTTGCCAACTCCAAAACCAGTGATAAGAACTATTTCTAGGCCGGGTGAGGCAGGAGAATGGCGTAAACCCGGGAGGCAGAGCTTGCAGTGAGCTGAGATCCGGCCACTGCACTCCAGCCTGGGCCACAGAGCAAGACTCCGGCTCAAAAAAAAANAAGACAGGCTATGAATACTGTCAAAGAATCTATTTGGTTCATGATAAGAACCTATGTTTGAGCGCTTTGGGATTTTATTGTTTTTGCTTTTGCTTTTGTTCATATAGATTCATAGACTAGTGGCTTCCTTAAAAGATGCTAGATTGCTTACAATAAAAAAAACACCAATGGCAATGTACACAGAGTAGTCCAAACAAAAATAGAGCAAAACCATACAAAGGGAGAGATAATTGCCCTAGATAAATCAGGATGAGATCATTCTTCTGTGAAGTAAAGGACACCAACAGGGTGGATTACATTAATGTTTCCTAGCCTTGGTCCACCAACAATGATGTTTATTATTTTCCATCTTCAAGGTCTACAAGTTTTAGAGTTTCTCTTTCAATCTCAGTTATTAAAGAATGTTTTGAATGACCCCACCATGAGTAAATATAAAGCTTATAGAAATACTGTAAACAGGGTGTACATTCCTATTACTGTTGTTGGTGACACCAGTGTACAACTATTGGGATAAAGCATTTTCATTTTCGAAGTATCCACCATGCACTAGTCAGCTACAGTAAGAATTTTAATATCAGTATCAAATGTATTCATCACAACAGCTGTGTCCTATGTATTACTATCCCCATTTTACAGATGAAAAAATTATTCAGCAGCCTCTCCAAGGCCACTAAGCTGGTAAACAAGAGAGCCAAAAGCTGGATCTGGGTTTGCCAACTCCAAAACCAGTGATAAGAACTATTTCTAGGCCGGGTGAGGCAGGAGAATGGCGTAAACCCGGGAGGCAGAGCTTGCAGTGAGCTGAGATCCGGCCACTGCACTCCAGCCTGGGCCACAGAGCAAGACTCCGGCTCAAAAAAAAACAAAACAAAACAAAACAAACAAACAAACAAAAAAACAAAAGAACTATTTCTATTATATTACCCCTTTTAGGAAGAATTTTAGTTTTACAAGAGAGAAAATTTCCTCGAGGTTCTAAATCTTAGAAGGAATTTATTACATGGATGTTCACAGGCGAGCTACTGACCCTACAATTGATAATGGGGGCCTGAAGAAAAAATCTGTAATAATTCACTATGTTCATTGAGGTCTGATACACTGGGTTCTGGAGGTATCTGGGAAAGACACAACAGTGAACCAGGCACGGGCCCTGCCCTCTGAGAGCTTCCCCAGGTGGGGAGAAGAGATAAGCACTCAGCTAACCAAAATACACACAGGCTACATGGGGCCAGGTGTCCATCTCTGATGGGTAGATCAAGGCTCAGGGAAGTGGCCAGAGAGATGGACTGACCACATCTTCCTTGGCATTGGGCTCTCAGTGCTGCTGCTGCTGCCTGTGGTTCAGAGTCCAGGGCCCTCACTGGGAAGCTCCACTCTGCCCATGTTCCCAACTGCATGAAATACTAGCCCTGCCAAGCTTAGTTCCTGCCCTGCTCCCTGCTGAAATCTGCCCACCACTGCCACCAGGTATCTATCCCAAGGCTCTGAGAAAGGTTATCTGCACTCTCTTGGATAACGATCAGCAGCTCTCACAGGCGAATCTGACAGACCATGCCAAAAAGATTCTAGAGAGGATCAATGAAATAGAAGCAGAAGTTGTGAATTCCCACAAGGCAAAAGAGAAATGTTCCCTACTCAGATTAAAAAATCAGAAAAAAACACAAAAAAACCAAAAACCAAACATTCCTTACTTCCGTTTCCTGATAGCTGCCTGTCCCTGCATTCCATCAGGTCTATTCTGAGGCAAATATCTCTGGGAGGCCCACACATTAATCCATTATTGACCAAGGCACCTTATGCAGAGGTAGTTTATCAGTTCCTACCCTCAAGGTTTTCCTGAGAGGAGATGCACATCTCTGAGAAGAAGGGTAATGCTAGGGGCTTGGATCACTGCCCAGAGCAGCAGGTCTGGGCCCTGAAGCCCCAGGTGTATGCTGAGAGTGCCAGGTATCTAAGCAGGAGAGAGTCAGGGCCACAGAGGCCAAGCCCATAGACCTATGCTGCAATCCTGCCGTTGCTTGCCTCTGCTCTTCTCCACTATCTCAATGCACAAATTTGAAAAGAGAACATTTTACAAGAATATCATAAACTTACATTTTCAGAGTTTCCAGTTGTCAGAGCCTAGAAGGGACCTCAGAGACCAATATATGAACAAAAGAGTGAGACACAGGTAGGTGAAGTGAATTGCCCAAGTTATTTGGCTAGTGAAGATCAGGCCTAGCTTCTCCTTACTTCCCTAAGTGAGAGCCAGATGGCCCTTCCCTGGTGCAAGGAAATCAATTATTTACTTGATTGCTGCAAGCTTTAGACTGAACGTTCCTTGAGAAATAGGATCGTTCATTAAATTATTCAGCAAACATCTATTGCACTTGGCAGGAGCTGATGTGGAGGCAGGGAAGCAAATAAGCAACAACTTGACAGAAGGCTACCAGTAAATAGTAGGTGGAAAGCACTTAGCACGATGATTGGCCCCCAGTAAGTGCTCAATACATGGTGGCTTCTATAAAAGTATTATTATTCTAGTGAGATGGAAATATGGAGAGAAAGGTAGGCAAACTCACATGACACACTGATGCAGGATTAAGAGCAGAGGAATGATCCTATCAGAGTTTAGGAAGGTCACTGTGGCAAAACTTTGGAGGATGAGAGTTAAGAAAAAGAGATCAGTTACACTGCTCTTCAGAGGGTTCAAGTAAACAGTGATGAAATGCTGAACTACAACGGTGAAGCTGCAGATGGAAAGAAGGGGAAGTTTCCAGAGGTAGTTCAAGACGTATAATTCCAAAGGGTGAGTGGGAGAGGTCGAGAGAGGGGAGACACAAAGCCAACCCCTGGTCTGGACTCTTGGGGATGCCCATGATGGCCTTTATCAGGATACAGTCCTCTAGCTGCTACTTTACGAAAGAAGAAAACGAGGTCAAGTTAGGGAAAGTTATTTTGGGGGATGCCTAAAAGACATGTGAGGGGCATATGTCCCAGAGGTATGCATATTTCCAGGTTTATAGTTCAGGAGAAAGGTCTGAGCTTGAGGAACTAGCATGGACAGAATCACCCTACAGGTCAGAGCCAAAGCAGTGAGGGCTAGATAAAATGTACACATTCAGAACACATAGACACAGGGAGGGGAACATCACACACCAGGGGCTGTCAGGGGGTCGGGGCCTAGGGGAGGGATAGCATCAGGAGAAATACCTAATGTAGATGACGGGTTGATGGGTGCAGTAAACTACCATGGCACGTGTATGCCTATGTAACAAACCTGCAGGTTCTGCACATGTATCCCAGAACTTAAAGTATAATAAAACAAAAAAAAAGAAAAGAAAAGAAAGGAAGGGAGGGAGGGAGGGAGGGAGGGAGGGGAAAAGAAAAGAAAAGAAAAAAAGAAAAGAAAAGGGAAGGTGGAACACAAAAGACACAAAAGCAGAGAATTATCTCAGTGGATTTCATCTGAGGCATATTAAACACTAAACAAAAAATGTACCCACTCAACTAGTATTTATTAACACCCCATTGTTTGCCAGACACTGAAACAAGTCATAAGGCTAAAGCAGAAAACAAGAAAGAGAAGGCCCCTGCCCTCAAAGAGGTTATATTCTGGTGAGGAGAGTCAGAATACACACACACACACACCACACACACACACACACACACACACATAATGAAAGGAAAATATTAGCTAGTAAAAGCACTGAGTAAAGAATTGAATTAGGGTATGATGTGATAGACACGGGCTACGTAGTTCCTTTTTGTTTGCTCAGGAAAGAGTTTGAGAAGCATAAGATAGGGCTGAAGACAAGGTGCAGGGACCCACATTTGTGGGCCAAGCACAAATGAGCAGCCCCAAGCACAGAGGGTTCAGCACCCAGCACCAAGCATGTCATATGGATCGAGACATCTAGACTCTTGGTCTATGCTCTTATTTGGAGGCCATGCCATCACCTCCAAACTAGAACCCCCAGGAACAACTCTAGTGGTTCATTATTTCATTTGGTAGCTATATATATAAATAAATACATATATTAAAATATATATCTATTATATATATAGAGAGAGAGAGACAGAGAGAGAGAGAGCGCCCAGCAGTAGGGGATGCTGCAGGGAACACCACCATTGAGCTCCCTGCCCTCAGAAAGCTCACATGGGAATAGGAGAAGACACACACAGCACACACACATAGACGCGCTACCCCCAAGTAAACAGATCTCTAAATAAAATAACTGTAAGTTGTGCTAAGTGCTGGGAAAAATATAAACAAGTGGCTAAGAATAACAGCAGGTGATCTACTCTAGATAGGATCTAGAAAGCCCCTCTGAATGAAAGCCCCTCTGGGAGCCGGCATTTGAGATGAGTCCTAGAGTTTGCTATGCAGAGGGTGGTGGTGACTGCATTCCAGGCAGAGGGAACTGGGTGTGCATAGGCTAAGAGTCAGGAAAGAGCTTGATGTGTTTGAGAAACCGAAAGACAGTCAGTGAGGCCAAAAGACAGGGGTGCAGAAAAAGAGGTGATGACACTGGAAATACAAACAGACTCACATCACTCAAGGCCTTGCTGGCTGCAGTCAAATGTTTGGATCTCATTGTGAGGACAATGGCAAGCCACTGAAGGATTTTTCAAGCCAGGCGAAACCTGAACCTGATCTGAGTTTCATTTTAAGGAATTTCTGGGACGGGGAGGTCCTTCTTTTTGAGCATGCAGCTCCTTGAGGCTACCCCTCCAATCACAGCATAGTGGTCCTTTATCCCACCCACAATTAGGGTCAGGCCTCCATCTGCAAAGCAACTTTTCCTCCTTGGATCGCCTGCCTGGCCTAAGTGCTTCCCAAAAAGCCCTATAAACTCACTAAAGTGTTTCCAATAGACTTTGCAAGTGTTGGAAAAATGGATGCTTTTGTAAAAGGACACAAATAATAAAACAAAACCACTCCCTCATTTCTGATGGAAATTTCTTGCTTTCTCCTCCACTGCTTTCCATTAGCCCATGGCCTGAGTAATTGTCTCTGCTCTTTACTGTCTCCATTTATTTTCCAAAACACTATGAACATGTGTATGTGACTATGAACAATAACAAAGAACTATAAATTCTTATTGATCCCAGAAGGTTGGGAATTCTAAACAATAAAAATGTCCTCTGACTGCTTCTCTCCAAAGAACATTTTGGAGACACAAAAGAGCTTTGTTAAAACAACAAATGAGCTCTTGGGACACTCTGGGCCTAATGGTGGGCTCCAGGCCACCAGGTAGTGATGCAATAGGCGACTGCAGACACAAACTTGGAAAGACCTCCCTGCTACCCTCTCCTGGGCTCACTTCCTCATTTCTCAGCCCACATCTTGACTGCATCAAGCAGAGTTTACTATATAGCTTTCAGCCACTATCCTTGTCAGGAGCCAGAATTCTCAGCCTAAAGAGAAAGTCCCCTTTGTCCTCCATCCATGATTTAATTTATTCTCCTAAACGCTCCATTCACTTTGTTTTCAGCCTAAGAAGTATCACAATTGTACTAGACCCTGAATTTGAATTTCCCTGTGTTTCCGCTGTTTGAAAATTTGCCTCGGTCAGCCACTGGATAGTCCCAGAATTCAGCTTCACCTTAGAGAAAACCTTGATCAAGATTTGTTATAATATTTCCCACTACTGTCACATATTTTTCCCTCGATTCCTGTATTTTCATGTCTTTCAGAATACACATATGTGTACAAGCACACGTATACACAGATGCATACATATCACCTTTGCTCTGATAATCGGTGAAGTTTTTACTATTTTCCAACTTCACCACATTCCTGGAGATGTCCCTCCTTTGTCCCCCAGATTTCGGTGGTGGGGAGGTGATCTTAGCAGTGCTTTTTTCTGTCTTTCTCACTCAGATGCACCATTCCTGGCATTCTGCTGATCCTTCAACTCCCTGATTCATAAGACAATGTCACCAACTGACTTTCTATGCTCTTGTCCCTCTGTTCCCATGTAAAACTCCTTTTATATGTAAATTTATAACATTTACTAGAGTATTAGTGGCCAAAACTTGACTACAAAATAATACAAACTCAAAGAAATGCCAATTCCTAATAAAAAATAGTTAACTGATTAGGAAAGAAACAGTTCTTTCTGTTCTTTGGACAACCTTGAGGGGAAAACAGACGACTGTTAGCAGAATATGGCTTACCTGAATGTATTATAATCCACCTTCTTTGTGTGCTTACGGTCAGCAGCTCTGAATATCTGCTTGAGCTCTCTGGATTTTGCTTCTTCTTGCTTCAGCTTTTGTAGGGCAAGTTTGAGGTTACTGCAAGGATACTATAAGGGGAAATGAAAGGAAAACATATTTAAATATTCCTAACAGCTCAGGAGCCCAGTCTTGCTCATGGCCAGTAAAGGGACTTCACACTGTGCACATGAAGTTAGCAGGTTTGTCTTTGCAAAGAAACCAACACCGAGAAGGCATGACTAGCTTTGGATCTCCTCAGTTAAAGCTTCTGGACAATAGCTGACATCAGCAGAGGCCCCAGCTCTGAGGGAAACGAGCTTAAGGAACACGAGGCCACAGAGATCAGAAAACAACCCCTGCTTCCATCTCAGCCTCCTCTCTATAACCCTTGGATATCGGCCCAATATGTTGGGAGATCCTAATGGAGAAAATGGGATTCAAAACTGGATAAGTAGCCCTCCATTTTCTCTAGATCTTTAGAATGGGGTCCCCCTGGAACTGTTATCCATTAGGCAACGCACTGATGAGAGCAAGGCTGGGTATGGAAGATCCATACAGGTACCTTAACCCCTCGCACAGTCATTCTCTGGGCTGTCTACTGTTCCTGTCTCTTATCCTGTGACTAGCTTTTTGACTTGGTAAGAATACTTCTTGCATCCAGTGAAACATAAGGTCGTAAATAATTATAGCTAAGAGATCAAAATGAGAAGATGAAATTTTAAAATAAAACATTGATGGCAATTTAGTCTAAAGATCCCTCTCTCCCACCAGAAAATGATCCAGGTGGTTTGGCAACTATCGCAGACCCCTACTCCTCCCACTTTTTGGCATTTCCTTTCATCTATTTCCATGACAGGATCTATTAGCTCTTTTGAAAAGATTCTGGCCAGGCGCGGTGGCTCACGCCTGTAATCCCAGCACTTTGGGAGGCCGAGGCGGGTGGATCAC
>NW_016813169.1:186550-191067 GCF_001698545.2 Rhinopithecus bieti
AAAAAAAAAAAAACTTTATATCTTATATTTATACTATATATATTTTATATTAAGGTATAGGTTCACCCTCTGATTGGAAATAGAATTCTAATTTACAATAGTAACACTGATTGAGCTTACCATGGGCCTCATGGTTAGCTCAAAGCTTCACACACATTATCACATCTAATCTTCATAGCAATTCTATCAAATGAGCACTCTTGTTCCTTCCATTCCAAAGATGAAGAAACTGAAGCTCAGGAAAATTACGTATCTAAGGTCCCTCAGCTATTAATGTGGAGTCAGGTTCCCAAGCCAGGCCTGCTGGTTTCCAGAAATCTGAACTCCCGATTACTGAGCTTCTTGTCTAGATTCAGTGTTTTCGAATAGCTCCTGGTTCATGGTTTTATGATAACCTGAATCCCTAAGACTATAAATGGAGAGATGGCGTGGCAGCCATGGAGGGCGCTTCGCAGGCCTCCTGTCAAGAGAGACGAGAGACCCTGTGGAGAAGAGCATCGTTGCCTGACAGACTCCAGCTGCCATACCTTCCAGATTCATACAAGTTCACAGGCAATGTCGCTGCTGGGGCCACCCTCTCCCCAGGCTGTTCCCACCCAATGGCACAGCACAGCAGGGGAACTAGAGCCAGGCCATTCCTGCCTGACAGGGGACCTCTCTGATGGGCAGTCTGTGCTCTGGGGCTCCCCTTCACTGAGAAAGTGAGACATTCTCAGAGCTGCGCTGTCAGCTGAGGCTTTCCCTACCCACCCCTCCTTCCTTTCTCTCTCCTTCCACAGGGGTTCAACCTGCCTCCTGGTCTGAAGGTCCCCCTGCCCGCTCCTGTCCCCTCCCCTTTATCCTTCTCAGAAATTTCCCCATGACATCTCTCACACTTCTCATTCTGTCTTGGCGTCTGCTTCTCAGAGGACCCAAACTGATATGAATGATGTGATGTACACAGAGACACTGATCTTAGCAACTTAACCCCAGCCATTTTATATATAAATGAGATAAAATTGGCACTGTATGTATATAAATGGTACATAAATATTATCACTTATAGGTACACTTTTAAAATAAAATTTTCAAGATAGATTTTTCCATATTAGGAAATGATTCCCAAATAAACATGTTTGTACACTGAACTAGCCCACATTTAAAATCAAGATTTTATCAATATGTTATTTTTACTGAACAGCATTGCCATAATGGCACCTGCAGTAACAGTACCCATCTGCCATCTTATTTCAAAAAAAAACTCTTTGAGCTCACTGTCGCCAGTTTATCCTGAAATCCTTATTTAGGCCTCAGGTGGCCACTGTTATGGGAAGTTGCAACTCCAGCAACTATTCAGTTCCCTTGAGGTTTCTGTTTGTTCAGGTCTTGGCCTTCTGTGTTGGCCTGTGCCAATTAACTGGGACGGCACAGTGTGTGGCACCAGATTTTTCTTCCTTTCCTATAGTTGTTGAATTTCTTTCTGAAAACATTGTTAGTGTCAGCAAAAAACCCAGGAAACTTGATTCAACCCTGGCCCTGCCTCCTGCCTGTGCCTGGAATCTGTGATGCTGGGCAGAGGAGAACCCAGCATGTAAACAGAGTAGACAAGAACCTGGCCTCTGTGATGGGACATGTGGCCAAGTCACACGAATCCATTATTCATGCCCACATGTATGAATGCACAATGTAAAACTGGTGGCAAGATGAAGAAGAAAAGGCCCTAGAGAAAGAAAAACACAGACTGCAGAGGACTGAGAGGCAAGTGAAGAATTACACAAAGTAAATTCACCTTATCTGTATTCTGCTCCATGTAGTTTAAGGTATACTCATCAGCACTGAGCAAATGAAATAGGTAACCATTCACGTTCACTGTGACTCCAATGTACAGCTCCTCAGCCTTGATATATTCAGATAGTTCACTTTTAAAGACTTCTTGTCCAGGCTTCTTAACACGACTTCTTTTCAAGAACATCCCACCAGTAATTCCTATAGAAAAATAGAAAAGTTCATGAGCAGCCTTTATTCTTAAAAGAACCATCTGACTTGCCTTCAGAGTTACTTTATCTTCAAGCACAGACCACCATATAAGTTACCTGTGAACCAATATTGCCTGTTGTTTTGGACTTAAGGGAAGAATGAGGCAGTGAGTGAAGGAGTAAGAATTCCTAGGCGAGAGTGTTCAAGACAAAAAGCAAAGCCAGGCATGGTGGCATGTGCCTGCAGTCCCAGCAACGCAAGAGGCTGAGGCACGAGGATCGCTTGAGGCCAGGAGTAAAGGACCAGCCTGAGCAGCATAGCAAAATTCCATCTCAAAAAAAAAAAAAGAAAAAAAAAAGAGAGAGAGAGAGAGAAAATGACGTGTAATTCTAGCCTTTTCTTCTCTCTCTCTACTCTCTTCCCAGTCCAATAAGCACTTGGCAAGGACCTCCTATATATGCCCAGCAGCATACTGGGAGTGTGGAACATCAGGAAGATACTCATCTTTAGAGCATGTTTGAACAGTACCAGTTAGAAAATTCCCCCCTTGTACTTATTTCCACCTATTTGTCCCAGATGATGTCTTATACTTAATCTGACATGCAGATTAAGTAGCAAATGCCCTACCTCTGTAAAGGAGATTACTTAAGTGTTCAAAGGTAACTATGGGAGTCCCCTTAAGTCATTTTTTCCTACAGGTAAAATCCCTTTGCTTCTTTTAGTAATGCTTCATATTAGTTTCCAGAGCTGTCACCATTTCATCTGTTCTCTTCTAGACATTATTTGTTTTGACTTCTTGGAAAGTAGCCAGTAGAGTTGAACAGGGAACTCCAGCATCTTCTGATACTGAACTGAAATCTACAGACCTATAAATATAGCCTGAGACCAGATAAGCTTTTGGGTCACTTCATCCCACTCCTCCTGCCACATTCAGAAATGATAGGTGGTAAAAAGGCACAGGCTTCTGAGTTCTGTCACTTGCTCGCTGGGTGATCTTTAGGAGTTATTTAATCTCTCTGAATTCTTATTGGTACAATGGGAATCAGATGTGTGGAGGCCCTGAAAATGTACTTCTCAGGTCACCTATAGTGAAGAACATAACTAATGGAAGGCCCCAGCTGTTGTGTTCTTAAATCAATCTTCAGGTGTGTGTTGAGGTCACTCTTCCCACAGGCTGCTGCCAATAGATGAGCGACCAAGGCAGGGATAGTAAGATAGGCTCACTCCTACAAAACAAGGACTCCTCCAACTAGCAACTTTGCCTTAAGGACTCCCTGTCAACCTTGTTGAAATTTTCTTAGAATTTTACTGCAGTCTAAGACTCCCTCTGTCTTCCTTCCCTCTGTGCTTCACAGGTGTCAGAACTGCACTACAGTGTGACAGCTCTCCCAGCCTCTTCTGGCTCCTTCCACATTTTCCCTCACCAGCATTCCCCCTATTAAATCTTTTGCACATTTAATCCTGTCTTGGCAGTTGCTTCTTGGAGGAGCTGGACTAACACAAAACCTAACCTCATAAAGTCCTTGTAAGGATAATAGTAAGTTCTCAATCATGGCTGCTGTGATTACTAGTAAGCTTGCTGCTGACTACCATCACTCCTTTCTGTTTCACACATGCTGCAACTTGTTTGGCCACATCTCCCCCATTCTAAGTGTATAGAGTTGATTTTTGACCTGTAAGAGCATGACTTATATTCATCCCTATGCGAGCATGACTTATATTCATCCCTATGCAATTTCGTAATTTAAGATTTGATCCATTATTCAAATTACTGTGAAGCCTTAGTTATACAAGTTATTCATTACTCATCGGTGTGCTAAGTAGCTCATACTAGCTCATGGGAGCTGATAGTTGAATTCTCAGAGATTTTGCAAGCCAGTTTTTAAACTCTTGGCTGCTTGAAATTGGCCATGGTTGGGGTATTCACACCATGGAAACTGGCAAACAGTACAAATCAGGGCTTTTAAAATCTTTTCAAAGAGCCAGTTAACCAGCACATCACTGATTATTCTTCCCAAATGCATGTCTTCAGCACAGATAAAAGTTCTAAACGTGTTGAGACAAAGAACAGGATCCTACAGTGCCATGATTGGGTAAGTCAATGGCTCTCCTCAGCAGTGACGGTGGTACCAGCATATTGCAGAGAGGCATTCTATGGGCCTCAGTGCAGGAACCTTGGCAACAACCTCATCAGACAGAAGGACCAGATAAAGATGGACCCTGACGATTGAATTTGTGTATCTGGGATTCTTGTCTTACAGCGAAACAAAAATTTTTTAAGTAGGACTAGCAAGAATACAGACTTCCTCTTGGCTTGCTGGCTACAAGTAAAACTAGTGGTACCCAGACCATGAATTTGAAGCCCTTGGGTTCCATAGAGGTGCCTCAGAAGTCACAGTGGAAGTGGGGATAGTGGCAAAAAAGAAGTAACTCCAGGTCCCCCGGCCCTAAGCCAACTAAAACGGTTCCACTTCTATCATTTTAAATGTTTAGGTTCCCATTTAAGAGATTTGTAAAAAGAACTCTATTGTTCGGGTTTTTTTTTTTTTTTTTTTTTTTAA
>NW_016813169.1:192657-203494 GCF_001698545.2 Rhinopithecus bieti
TTTTTTTTTTTTTACTTAAATCTAGTGTTCTGGAGATCTCATCAATTGAGAATATAATCTACTCAATAAAATTTTCAGACTAGCAGTTCACAAAGTTTATTGTATATAAAAATCACCTGGGGAGCTTGTTAAATATACAGAATCCAGAGTCCCATCCCCAGAGATACAGGGGGATTCAGTAGCTAGCTCACATCTCCAGAAACCTGCATTATTAATAAGCACCCCAGAAGATTCTGATAAGGTGGTCCCCTGGGTATACTTTGAGAAGCACTGCAAGTGTCTTCAGGTATTTCCCTAATAACTACTTCTCAAACTTCCCAGAATATTCTTTTTTATCATAATACTCCAGCTGACCACCTACTTATACCTCCTGCATCAACTGTAAGGTCACACCCAACTTAGCTCTATATAGACTTGTACTCTTGGATGGTTGTTTTAAAAATGTGTTTATTCCCGTTGTCCCCAAACAAATTATAAATTCCTAGGTCCAGAAGCCATGTCTTAACTTGTTCTACATACAGCTCGGAGTTATCTAAAATCATTATGTCAAATTCTTCTCCCATTTTCTCTCGAATCCATTTCTATTAGGTTTGCTCTACCTAAACTGCTCTTGTAGAGGTCAACAATGATCTCCACAATGCCAATTCCAATGCTTAATTTTTTGTGCCTATCTAACTTAACCGATCAGCAGCAACCGGCACAAATGATCACTCCTTCAATGTTACTCTTGCTTCACTGGCTTCCGGGATCCAGCATTCTCCTGGTTTTGCTCCTACCTCCTTGTTTGCTCCTTTTTAGTCTCCTTTGTTGGTTCCTCCTTTTTTTCCCCAAGCTCCTAATTGGGGATGTTTCAGAGTTTATTCCTTGGTCATGCTCCACTCTATGTATATTCACTCCCTTGGTGATCTCATCCAATCTCAAGGCTTTAATACAATTTGGTATCATGGCTTTAAATACCATCTACATGCTGATGGTATCCATGTCCACCTATCTTCTGAACCCTATACTCACACATGTATTCAATTGCCTACTTGGTATTGCCACTTGATATCTAATAGACATCCCAAACTTAACCCGTTCTAAAACTGAACTTCTACTCTTGTCCCTAAACCTATCCCATCTCCAGTCTTTCTCATCTCAGTGGATGGCAACTCCACCCTTCCAGTTGCTCAAGCCCAAATTTTGAGTCATCTTAACTCCTCACTTCTTTCATACTTCATAACCAGTTTGTCAGGGAATCCCACTGGCCCTACCCTCAAAATATTTCCAGGATCCACTATTTAATTTCATCACTTCCACTGCACTCACCCAGATCTGAGCCACCAAAACTTTTCTCTTGGATTACTGCAGTAGCTTCTTACCCGGTCTTAATTTCCACCATTGCCATCTATAGTCTGCTCTCAACATTACACTGGAATGATTCTTTTAAAAAGAAAATCAGCTCAAGTCACTTCTCTGCTCAAATTTTCTAATGGCTCCCTTATCACTCAAAGTCAAAGCGTCCTTAAACAGTCCGTAAAGCCCTGTGTACCCAGTTCCCCATACACTCTCATCTCCTCTCCGTGTGCTCTGCCCTTTACTCATCTACTCCATCCATGTCGGCCTCCCGGATGCTCCTTGAATATCCCAAGCACACTTCTTGCTCAGGGTCTTTACACCGACTGTTCCTTTTGCCTGGAGCACATTTCCTCTCTTCAGTAAAGTCCCTCAAGACCACACTATTTAAAATTGCAACCAGGAATGTTCCTCAGCCCCATACTCCCAATCTGCCTTTATTCTTTCCACAGCAACTTAATACCTTCTTTATTTTTTTTTATGGTACTTAACATCTTGTAACTATTTCATAATTTACTTATGTATTAATTGATGGTCCACCTCCCAGAACTAGAATATAAGTTCCACGATGGCAGGCCTTGGTGTCTATTTTGTTCGCTGATGTATCCCAAACACTCAGAACATTGCTTGGCACACAGCAGGGATTCAAGAAATAGTTGTTCACTAAGATAATGAATGGCTCATCCAGGGCTATACACCGACTAAAAACCTCAAATATAGCTACAGCTATAGAATCTTATGGTTGGAAGACACATGAAGGCTTATTTTATTAATGGGGAAACATTTTAAAAGAAGGAAAAAAATGACTGGTGGTGAAACCAGATGGACAATATCTGTAACAAGACAGAGATGAAGATTAAACCACGAATTTTTGGATGCTATATGGCTACGACTGGCACAAGTCTGGGATAATAACCCTCCCAGTGAGAAGTCACCTGTCTCTTCTATCCATGATTAAGAACTGGATGAGTGAACATTTATTTTATTTGCTCACTTCTTCATCCATTCCTTCTCTTCTTAGACAAACTATTGATCCCCAAATATATAGCCAGCACTAGCTCTCATGGAAGCAATAAAGCTGGCCCCTGCCCTCAAGGAGCTCTTGGTCTAAAAGGAGCCCACAAATTACATAAACAAGTCCTTAACATGCACTGTTATATGTATAGATTCTGTCGAAAGACAGGTAAATTCCAGAAGTCAGATTTCCCTGGGTTCAGTTCCCAGTTCAAGTAAAAATTAGCTGTGTGACCTTGAGGAAGTTGCATGGCCTCTCTGAGCCTCAGTTTTCTCATGTAAAAAATGGGTACAATAACATTATCTACTTTCCAAGGATTTGATGATTAAATTAGATTAAGTATTGTAACACAGCACATAGTAACCACTAATGGCTTATTATGAGTAATCAGCAATAGTAATAACATTATTATTAGAGATATAATCAACAGAGTACTGTGGGCACACAAAGAACAGAGTAACTAATTCAGCCTGGTGCAGCAAGAAAGATATTATCCTGGCTCTTCCTCCTCAGACTAGACAATCTGCCCAGCAGGCTACCACAGTGATATCTACCCAGATAATAAAGAAGATCTTTATATCCATCAAAAGCTCATATGCTTTAATCTGAAACTATTCCCTCCAATGACTCATAGATCAGCGTTAACCTCAGAACAATAGCACCAAGTACATTTTTAATAGCAATATATATATAATCAAAGTGTCATGTACAATTTCATGTCTCAATTCACAGTTTATTTGTATTTTAAAAAACTATTCTTTGTGTGCTTTGTGAAATCATCTTCCTTAGGTTCTTACAGTTTTAAAACCTTGGGTTATTCAAACTCATGTATAAGTCTCCAGCTGAATGTGCTAGTTACTATGGAAACACGGTCCCTGTGTGAGAAGAGCTTGAGGAAAGTGTATTCCTGGCACAGATTGAGCAGTGGACAGAAAGAACAAAATGAGAGACATTTGTGCCTACACTACCATCCTTCAGCCATGACAACATGACAAGAACATAGAACACCATCTACAGTCAGTGTTCTGTGGGCAAGTTTTTACCCAGTGTAGACAGAAAGAGGGACTAAATCAACTACTCACAAAGAACGGTTTTCCCCTGGGTTCCAGAAGCAACACCCTGGATAATATTTCATCTTGTTTACTTATAAGAAAAATTCCCTCTCCTTTTACAATAGGGACATTCTTTCTGCCCACCTCCTTCGGGTGGCTGTCCTTAAAAACAGCAGTTAGTCATCAAAAGTCCTACCCTGGAACCTCACCTAAACACTGTTCTCGATCAGGGAGGACAGAGTATAAGCTGGCAACCCTCTTATGTGATAAAAATCAGTGATTCTCAAACACTGGTGTGTCTCAGAATCCCCTGGAAGACTTGAGAAAACTCAGAATGTTGGGCCCCTTCCCCAGAGCTTCTATCTCAGTCGATCTGGGTGGGGGGGGAGGCACAATAATTAGCATTTCTAAAAAGTACAGGGACCATTCCTGAGAAGCATCAAATCTAAAACTTAAAAATAGAACCCTAAAGTCTTTCAAAATAAAAGATTATTTCTAGAAAGACGAAGGACATCATGTCATAGCAAAGGCAGACTTTTAGACATTCTATATAATTCTTAATTGATTTTTACCACTTTTACAAATATAACACAACTACTGTTCTCTCTCCTTCAAATGTTCTACAACACCTGACCCCAATCAATTCTATGAAATTCAGGATGTCTTTTTCTTCTCCTTCTCCTAGACTTACCATGTTCCCTTTATCAATGTTTCTCCCCAGGATCTCCTGATCCATTATTTCCCTCACACAGGACTGCAAGCCTTAGCCCACATCCTATTCAAGCACCTACAATGTTTCCCCACCACTTTTCCCCTGACTTCTTTCTCCAGGGCTTGCTCTCCCTGCAGAAGCAAAAAGTAGCCGAGGGCAGTGTCTACATTCTATCTGCATGATTTACAGGCAGGTTTTTCTCCATGTCTATTAGGAATACTTCTGAAAGTCCATCATTTAAAATTATATTCAGCCAAGTGAGAAATCTATGGTTACTGAACTCAACCAACCTCTCAAGTGAAAACAACAACATTAATCACCAAGTAACATTTTTAAAAACACGTATAAATCCTTGAAATCTCTATAGCGGGGGTTGGCAAACCACAGTCAGTGAGCCAAATCCACCAGGCCACCTGTTTTATATGACTTTTGAGATAAGAATGGTTTTACATTTTGAAATAGTTGGCAAAATCAAAATAAGAGTAATATTTTGTGATATGTAAAAATTATATCAAACTTGAATGTCAGTGTCCATAAAAAAAGTCTTATTGGAACACAGTCACACAACCATTTACATTCTGTCTGTGGTTGCTTTCACGCTACAAAGGCAGATCTGAGTGGTTGTGACAGACACCGTATGGCCCACAAAGCCAAAAATATTTCCTATCTGACCCTTTAAGAAAGAGCTTGCTAACTCCTACTCTACATCTTTCCCATCTTCGGGAGACAGACATATAGATAGATAAGGAAAGGCAACATAGATTGGAGATAATATTACTTTAGGGGCCTCCAGATGATACTTATTAAAATAAGCACTCAAGTAAGAACCTGTTAATACGTGCATGTTAATCAACCTCATTAAAAGCCTATAATAATGTCTCCCCGGACTTGCAATTAGATGAGCTGCGTGACATCTGTTTTGTCATGAGAACTATGTCATAAACCCCAAACACATTTGGGAAAGATCAGACTAAAATCATGGTTCCCTCAAGCACCTGTCTTTTTCCATAAACTTCTTGAAGTTCCTCCGATGAGGTGTGGGCTTGAAGCCTATGCAGGTACGGAGAGAATCCTCTTCAGAACCAAAACCATTGTAAGGTGGAAATTTCCTTTCTATTTTTGGAGGAGGAGAAGGAGGCTTGCATGAAACTGAGGTAAAGTTCTCTAGAACAAAACATAGGCAAACAAAACATCAATATTTTTTTTGCCCTGATTATGGCTGTTTTGAAAGGTTTGTTATGTTTTCAAGATCAACATGGAGATCTTTGTAGACTATTTTAATCTCTTTCAAACAAAACACAGCAAAATCCTGTGAGAGTACATTTCAATCATGTTTACAAAAACCATGGAACTCAATAATCACCATCGGTTCAAAAGTTAAAAGAAAAAAAAAAAGAATCTATGTCAAATAAGTAAACGTTTATATTTTGTCATCACATTCCCATTTCTGAATATCTTTTGTTCTCCTCTGATTTTCCAATAATATGAAAATTCATACTTGAAACTTTATGCCACTCATCCCATATTTTAACCTGCAATTTAGCCCTCTCCTATCTCAGTCAACACTCACTAATAAAATTCTCTTCCAAACAGGACTTATTCCTCACTATTCACCTTTATCCTTCCCCATCCACCATCTCCTCCTACTGTACCCTCTATTTGAGTACCCTCCATTGCCTCCAAATCAACTCCAGGTCATATAGTATTTCCCTATGAAGTTCAAAAACAAACACCAAAATAAAACTTTCCTCTCACCAGCCACAGCCCCAGGTAGCTTTTGTTAAGCCCAAGAAAAGACTACAATTGCACTCAAATGCAATGAAGTGAACAAACAAAACAGAAAGAAAAAACTTTTAAAATAGCCAACTGCCTACTCTCTCCAAGGGAGTGCTATGCGGTAAATACTGTTGATTTTATTTATATACTTATCATCTGTGAGGAAAGAGAGGTGGAGAGAGAGCTGGTAACATATTTGTAATAGCCTAGGAGCTTTCAGGTACTCATTTGCGAGGTTGTACAATCTCAGAAGCAACCGTGCTCTCCAGAGCAAGGAACATATTGACCTGATCTATCCAAGTCACTGTGTTTGTCCCCAACATAAATGGCAAAAAAGATGCCAGATCTTTCCTAAAACAAAACAAAACAAACTCCCACAGAATCTATTTTCTACTTCTTCTCCAAGCTTCAGTATGACATAGGTGTTTTTCAATCATGAATGAAAGGAGTTCTACATAAGCAAATATTTCCTTTTCCACTGTCAAAGTTCTCATAGAGGAAGAGTACAAATTTTAGTGCACACCTCTAGAAGAGAAAATGGAGATCAATTTTTCATCCAAGACAACCTAACTCTTAATATTACGGTGGTGTTTTTGTTTTTGTTTTGTTTTTTAACTGATGATCAAAAGGCTAAGAGCTTGAGGCCATTTCTAACTCTTGTTGAAAACATTTTCAGCTTTCATATTTCCTTAGACTTCCTAGCAGCCTTTGTGTGAAATTTCCCCAAACACAATCCCCAAAAGAGTATTGTTACATCCTAACAGAGACTGCTTACAGCAGACATGTTTATAAAGGTGACTCAGTGAAAGGGGGGAGCCAGTCTGCCTGTACAGAAGTGACCTGTGAGCTTCAACTATTACTATTTTTGTGGTGATTAAAGAAAAGTCTTGGAAATAAAGAGGAAAGTTCAAATCTTGGAATTGGGCAGAATTGCAGTAGACTCTATCATTGCTAACCATTACATCTAACGCACCACTGTTTGGTCTTTCATTTCAGGAAGAGCATCATAACCATGGCAGGAGAGCTCTATGTGATTACTAAAAAATCTGGGCCTGAGCAGTTTCTTACAACAGGAGACATATACATACAACTCTACGTACCAATCTAAGCAGTCTAACCAAAAGAGGACACATATTGAATCTCAAAGTAATTAGGACTGCATTCTACACTTCCCCCCAGAATTACAGGGCTTATAACACACTGTTGTTTTCTCAACCATATAATTTTTGCAACAGATTTAAGTAACAAAAGAACCAATTTAGAGCTTTCCTCTGCACCCACAGTGCCATCTAGTGTATAAAAGCTGAGAACTTTCCCACTCCATCATGCCTGACTTTTATACCACCACATACATCTTTTTGGAAACTCTGGCTCAAGATCCAACTTTAAATTCCATTTCTCTGGGTAATTTGCATACATTCACAAAGCTCTGAACTCACAGCTGAATGACAAGTTTCCTCACTTTGGTTTTCCATCATCCCAGCATCCCGCATGTTTTAGGTGTTCAAAATATTCATTGAATAAATGAAAAGTATACATTTTGTACAAAGCATCTTCCCCAATGTCTTAAGTTGGCATTCTGCTAGATCCTGAGACAGATATGTCTTTTAATTATCTGATTTCTCTAATTCCAAGTGACTTGTCAAAACATATATATATATATATCTCGAATGCCCATCCATGGTTGACGAGATTCCAACAAATTGGCAGAGAGATGATACATATTACAAAGAAGTCTTAATGCTTCTTCGTGGTGATTTTCTATTCACCATCTCAGTGGGAAAGACTACTGGGAAAAGCCTTCAATTACCTCATAGTTCATCGCTTATGTTCTAGTAGCCTAGAGATGAATACAGGTTTTGGGAGGCTGGAAGCTTAAATAATTTGGGCGAAGCTCTTCTAGACGAAGAATGTCAAATTACTAAGACAAAATTAGGCCAGGGCCTTGGATTGGGACCCCTGGAAAGGAAGACCTCTAAAGATTATTATTCATTAGCTTCAAGGTAAATCCACTTGTACTTGTATTCAATACCCACGTCAAATGATTTCAATGAAAGCTAAATTCGTGATTCACATCATGTTAGAGCTACAAAATCTTTAAGAATCCTCCCATCTCAACCATCTTCATTTTATATGGGAAGCAAAAGAAACAAAATTGTTAGGTCCATCAGGACCATGTAATGAGACCAGAAGCCAATTCTATCCTATTGATGCAATTTTAAGTGTCCAGTTCACTCAAACAATCATTAAACACTCATCTTAAATGTTCTGCTGTTCCTAAAAATTCAGAGATGGCCAGAAATGACTCCACAAAATTAAGGGTCTTTAAGATTTTTGTTCAATCTAAGTATAGCCTAATAAGTGTTCAAAAGCAATGAGAATGAACAGTCTTGTTACTAGTTTCATTGTCCTAGCCACTAAGAAAAAATAAGGAAGTCCACTGATAGACAAATAACAACCTAAAGCAGAAATTCCTACGTATGAACAGTTTACATTTGATCCCTGTCCTTTTAGTGAAAGAAACACCTGCTGGAACCCCTAGAGCCTTTTTCAACCTTCATGCTATAGGAAAGATCAACAGACCTCCATCTGCCGGTCGGTGTTCATTCACATAAAATAATGAGGGAGTGACATGCTACAGCCCGGCAGGCAAGCCAGGGCCAGCAGGATGGCCAAACTGCCTGATGAGGGGGTCACACTGCACTATTAAAGAGAAGAAATCTATGGAATCGCCTTCTCCTTAGAATCCTTAAAAGTATGAAGGAATCATCTTAAGAGATTGAGTTTTACACAGGAGCTCAAATGTCTCTTGGAATTCTAGCAAGCCCTCCACTTCTACATAAATAGAAA
This sequence comes from Rhinopithecus bieti, assembly GCF_001698545.2. Lineage (NCBI taxonomy): Eukaryota > Metazoa > Chordata > Mammalia > Primates > Cercopithecidae > Rhinopithecus > Rhinopithecus bieti. The sequence goes on from NW_016813169.1 coordinate 201,398, forward strand.
GGTTATCCATGTACCCTTCTCGGGACTGTGGCCAACTCCTTGTCTTTGTCTGCCATTTTTTCTCACCCAAAAATATGCTGGGGTGTCATCACACAGGAGAAGGTACTAAAGCACCAAGGCTGCATTCTGCATTAGAAGTCTCCCCCGACTTCCTGCTAGAGAGGCCCCTAGCTGTGTTGCTGGTACTTGTCAGATCCTTCCTGCGTCCTGCACAGTGGAGACACCCAGGTTTTCTACTGAACGCAATTATTGACAAGGGAGGAAATGTGACCACGATTATTGACAGAACCACAATGATTGATGGGACTTTGTCCTGGTTTGGGTTTTAAGGATACCAAAACATAACACATGTAATTTGGTCAGTTTAAAAAATTGCTGGGACCGGATGAACTATAAATAAAATTAAAATGGCAGAAATAACTGTATCTAAGTAACATTAAGGATATTAATTTAACCTTACCAAAAAATCAGGAAAAACAAACGCAAAGATTATCAGAGAATACTGATTCATTCTCCCCTCCACCTCATCATAGATATAATTTCTAGTCTTTACTTACATTAAGTACACTGTTGTAACTCAAGAAATGTTGTGTAATAATAGTGTCTGTTAAATGGGATATTTTAACATATGTTATGAGAAATATAAAAAGTCAGTGTGACTATGAAATGCATCATAATTTTGCATTTGCATAATTTTCTGTTTAAATGCATAATGCTCATGTTATATTAGCTTTAAAGGCACAGAGTACTTTTTTTTTACATAATACAATTAGTCCACAGAGTGAACAAAAGAAGTGAACAGAAAGAAATTAAGCACAAGGACTCGACTGAAATGGACCATAGGACATTTGAAGCTGATACATTTACCCAGGATGGCTCGATTTGGAGCACAACAGGGAATTCACACTGCCTCCAAAAATTTTCTAGAGAAGCCGTTAAGACCCTAACAACATACTAAGTCTCACCACTAGGACATTCATTTTCCCAAATGCAACTTTCATATTCTCACCAAGCTGACAGACAAACATCAACCAAAAGTTGGACTTTATGTTTAAGGAATCATACGATGCTTTGGAACATTTACCACATTCTTTGTATTAAGGTAATCATCAGGTGTAAGTTATGGCTTTTGGTGACTCATCTTGATATATACATTTAAATCTTCATTCTATACTAAAGACTTATGGATTCCAAACAGGCATCTACATTTATTAAAGGCCAAATTCTTTTCCCATAGTCTAAGGGCCACCAGCAGCTTCTCCATAGCAGCTGCCACCTACACATTCCTGGCTGCTTCTTGTCCACAGTCCCCAAGGCAAATATGCCCAACTGTGTCCACTGAAGGGGACTAATTTTAGAAAATAAAATAAAAAGAGGTCACCAATTTGGCCCCAGTAGGGCCCATACATTTTGACTAATCTGGCATGCAGATGCAGTGCAACAAATTCCCCTAATGAACCTAAGAGTAAAACTGAAAGCCTTTTTCACTCTAACCCCTTTGTGTGCCTGATGTGCCTTCTCTCACACTATAAAGACTCCCAGAAGGCCAGGAATACTACACAATGCAGACAACAAGACACATGGCATGGCTTCATCTCATTCTAGAGACAAAGCACTTTGTCTTTTAAGAAGCTGCGGTTGCACTTGGCTTCCATCTCACCCCTCGGGGAAGTGTGTTCATATGAATACTCCAAGGTTCAGAGAGAAGTACAGGACTAAGTACCCCCTATCCCAACTCTAGTCCCAAACTGGGAGGTCAACAAGTCCCATCAATTTCTAGCAGCAGCAGGTACCTGGAGACTCAGGTAGAGGGGAGTTTAACAAATGAGGGTTTATATTTTAGGTTACATGTCACATCCTCCACCAGCTTCCAAGACACTCGTAACATGATGTCACACGCTGCAGGTCTCAGTTCCCCTTCCAGCCTAGAAACCTCTTATGCAATTCTGTATCTCCTAAGTCTACTACAATGACCTACATATAGAAGGTGCTCAATCAATAGCTCATTTTCATTCTGAACTGAACTAACCTTATTGGAATGGAGTTAATGTCTGAGAAGAGAGAAGCTTAAAACCTGGCTGAGCCTCACCAGGAAAG
>NW_016813169.1:204816-214568 GCF_001698545.2 Rhinopithecus bieti
ATAATTTTGCATTTGCATAATTTTCTGTTTAAATGCATAATGCTCATGTTATATTAGCTTTAAAGGCACAGAGTACTTTTTTTTTACATAATACAATTAGTCCACAGAGTGAACAAAAGAAGTGAACAGAAAGAAATTAAGCACAAGGACTCGACTGAAATGGACCATAGGACATTTGAAGCTGATACAGTTACCCAGGATGGCTCGATTTGGAGCACAACAGGGAATTCACACTGCCTCCAAAAATTTTCTAGAGAAGCCGTTAAGACCCTAACAACATACTAAGTCTCACCACTAGGACATTCATTTTCCCAAATGCAACTTTCATATTCTCACCAAGCTGACAGACAAACATCAACCAAAAGTTGGACTTTATGTTTAAGGAATCATACGATGCTTTGGAACATTTACCACATTCTTTGTATTAAGGTAATCATCAGGTGTAAGTTATGGCTTTTGGTGACTCATCTTGATATATACATTTAAATCTTCATTCTATACTAAAGACTTATGGATTCCAAACAGGCATCTACATTTATTAAAGGCCAAATTCTTTTCCCATAGTCTAAGGGCCACCAGCAGCTTCTCCATAGCAGCTGCCACCTACACATTCCTGGCTGCTTCTTGTCCACAGTCCCCAAGGCAAATATGCCCAACTGTGTCCACTGAAGGGGACTAATTTTAGAAAATAAAATAAAAGAGGTCACCAATTTGGCCCCAGTAGGGCCCATACATTTTGACTAATCTGGCATGCAGATGCAGTGCAACAAATTCCCCTAATGAACCTAAGAGTAAAACTGAAAGCCTTTTCACTCTAACCCCTTTGTGTGCCTGATGTGCCTTCTCTCACACTATAAAGACTCCCAGAAGGCCAGGAATACTACACAATGCAGACAACAAGACACATGGCATGGCTTCATCTCATTCTAGAGACAAAGCACTTTGTCTTTTAAGAAGCTGCGGTTGCACTTGGCTTCCATCTCACCCCTCGGGGAAGTGTGTTCATATGAATACTCCAAGGTTCAGAGAGAAGTACAGGACTAAGTACCCCTATCCCAACTCTAGTCCCAAACTGGGAGGTCAACAAGTCCCATCAATTTCTAGCAGCAGCAGGTACCTGGAGACTCAGGTAGAGGGGAGTTTAACAAATGAGGGTTTATATTTTAGGTTACATGTCACATCCTCCACCAGCTTCCAAGACACTCGTAACATGATGTCACACGCTGCAGGTCTCAGTTCCCCTTCCAGCCTAGAAACCTCTTATGCAATTCTGTATCTCCTAAGTCTACTACAATGACCTACATATAGAAGGTGCTCAATCAATAGCTCATTTTCATTCTGAACTGAACTAACCTTATTGGAATGGAGTTAATGTCTGAGAAGAGAGAAGCTTAAAACCTGGCTGAGCCTCACCAGGAAAGGTAGAGCAAAACTAGCAGAAGAGAATTCCCTCGATAACTCAATTAGGTATACCCATTGTGGTAAGAAGAATTAAGTGAAAAGAAAAGCATTCAGATTTCCATTTCGATTGCTCAGCCAAAACATTTACCCCATATTGGAGTAGGGCAGAGGACTATAAAGGAAAATGGAAGTCCCTGGCATCAGGCAGACAAGTTCAAATCTTGGCTCACTCTTTGCTCACTGCATAACCTTGGACAAATGAGCCCCCTTTAAGCCTCGGTTTTTTTCACCTCTAAAACGGGGATCATGAGCCTACCCATAGAGAATTGTTAGGAATATATACATAAGACAACAAACGGCTGGAAGATAGCAAATGCACAATAAGTGGTAGCTATTATGAGCCTAACATTTGAAACTCCAAAGTAAAATCTTAACTGGGGAACAAAGAGTTTAATTTTAAAAATATTTTAATTGACATACGTATCACTTACCAATTCCATATTTAGACTTATAATAAGACTTCGTAAATTCATCACAGTCATAAAGGAGCACTTTTCTTCCCCACACATTGATGGTGACTCCGAGGGACAGGTCACTATCTTTGTAAAACTCTTGGTCTACTTCTCCTAGCTAATAAAGACAAAGGAACATAGCATTGGCACCATGGACCCTCCAAAGAACCAGGAACCCCTTCCCAGAGAAAAAAAGGAAATTAAAATAAAACTTCAATCTTTAATAACTAAATTTTAAAATCAAATAAAAAAGCAACCAGTTGATGTTAACATTCTAAAGTATTATTTTAGTACTGTAGTATTATACTTACAAACTGCAATGCAATGCATATATTTATATAGACATTTCAGCATGCTTATTACTAATAAACAGCAGTACAATGCATATTTATGTAATCATCGATTTCATTCACAATCTCACAAGAGAAGAGTATGTAACTCGTCCCACTATTCAGGTTCCAAAGAAGTCACACTAGAAACAGGTAATAAAATGTGAGGTTTCTTCCCTTATATCTATCCATCAGGAAGCCATCCGCTTGGTTCTTTATGAAGTCACCATACAAATTGAGAACCGCTCGATCTGTTATCTGGCCTGGTTGATAGACTCTAGGTGGGCAATTCTGGAAGACAAAATCAAAACAAGGTGTGGTAGGATTTAATCCATTCCCTTTCTTACTATAACTCCAGGGTTGGCATACAGGTGGCACTCAATGAATATTTGCTGAATGAATGAATAAAATGAATTAACTGATGTTGGCACACTGTAAATGTCAGGTATGTCATTATTATTTTATATTTAGCCTATTTTCAAAGTCATTCTAAAACAGGTTTTCTGGCACCTCCTGGTTGCCTGCTATGCGTATCCAGGGCTCACTCTGGGACAAACTGTGCCTCCCCTGCCTCCAAGCACACGCAGTAGGGCTTCTGGCAGTGGGCTCAGAGAATCTGGAGAAACCTCCCGTGAGGACTGAATGGCCAGCAGTTATTTGCCTCGGAAATTAGGGTTATGGTAACCTTTTCATGTGCACTAAGAAGATACTTTATCCAAATAAGAAAGAAAATATAACAGAGCTTTTGAAAAGCCTTTATGTTTTAAGTGTCCTTATAGGTGTTTACAGGTCCTTCGATGGTGTTTTTTGTTTTTTGTTTGTTTTTTTACTATGTTACCACATTTTAAAGACGGGGAAATAAGCTCAAAGAGGTTATGTGATTTGCCCAAGGTAGCACAACTATTACGGGGCAGACTCACAACCCTAATCCAGGTCTGGGAAGTTTCTGCTGCACCCAAATTACATGAGCTCCCAAATGGCCATAAATATTTATAGAAATCAATCTGACAACTCTTTTTAATGTCAAATAAAATGCAAAAGTCATCACTGCCACTAGCTAGTGGCTAGGTGGTGACCAGCTGCTACACTCAGAAAAGGCACTTTGGTTTGTAAACTTGCATGTGTATGTTTGTGAGTGCATGTGTACATGCACATGTAGGTGCACGTGTATAGTGTGTGTTTGTATTCACAACCCAGACCAAACCATGGGCTCTCCTCAGTAGTCTGCAGTGCCCCGTCCAAAGCCACAAGCAATTCTTTTACTAAGGAGTCATTTAGTTTCATAAAACTGGATATGAACTCAATGATGAATAGGTGCTTTCTCTTACATTTGACTTTTTTCCTTTACTTGCCTTAACTTCAATGTTCCAACTCTAATTGATCATATTCTCTGTATTACTTTCACAGATATATATTAATAGAGAGCACAAAATGAAAGTTTTCCAAATACCTGCACCAGTGCATGGTTATTATCATCACATAGTCATAACACACAACATTCCAAACAGTGACTCTAGTCTCTTGACTCACAAGCAAATTCAGAAAGTGGTTATGTCCACTGCTCACCTTGGGCAGCTTACTCCTCCGGAGGAACATTTTTATAGCATCTCGGCCTGAGTTGTGTGGAAGCAATTCTTTGATTTCAATAGTATCATCACATAAGAAGTAATGCAGGATGAGTTCTCTACGGTCTCCAAACATCGAGACTGAGTCATCCCATAGGCAGAAGAAACACAAAATCTTGCCATGATACTGGAGGAACTGTTTCAGGGTGTCGAGGGATTCGTAGGGACGTAAGGGCTCTGCGTGTTCTAGAATCTGCAAATGGAGAAAATGTCAGTAATAGTTGCAGGGTTTGCATAATCACTTCTAAGATACACACAATCAAGTGACAAATATATAGATATATTTTTGGCCAGGTATGGTGGCTCATGCCTGTAATCCCAGCATTTTGGGAGGCCAAAGCGGGAAGACTGCTTGAGTTCAGGAGTTCAAGACCAGCCTGGGCAACACGGCAAAAACACAACTCTTAAAAAAAAAACATTAGCCAGGTATGGTGTCACACGCCTGTAATCCCAGCTACTCGGAAAGCTGAGATGGGAGAATTGCTTGACCTCAGGAGGTCAAGGCTGCAGTGAGCTATGTTTACACCACTGCGCTCCAGCCTAGGCGACAGGGCAACAGAACATGACCCTGTCTCAAAAAAAAAGAAAACAAAAAAGATCTATTTTTCTATAGACTATTCTGTGATTTTGTTTTTTTAATTTCAACTATGACATAGATACATATGCATCTATAACCAGTTTTAACCTTAAGAATAGAGACAAACAAGTATGAGGAAGTTTTTCATATTAAACATTAATACACTAAATTATACTTCTGGCCAGGCGGGGTGACTCACACCTGTAATCTCAGCACCTTGGGAGGCCAAGGTAGGTAAGGTAGGTGGATCATTTGAGGCCAGGAGTTTGAGACCAGCCTGGTCGTCCCTACTAAAAATACAAAAATGTTTAGCCAGGTGTGGTGGCAGGCGCCAGTAATCCCAGCTACTCAGGAGGCTGAGGCAGGAGAATTCCTGAACCTGGGAGGCAGAGGTTGCAGTGAGCCGAGATTGTGCCACTGCACTCACTCCAGCCCTGGGCAACCAGAGCAATGACTCTGTATAAAAAAAAAAAAAAAAAAAAATGTAAAAAAGAAAAAAACTAATAATTCTTTAATATTTTTAAAAACTGCTTTTTCCTAAAAGATTTAAAATTCTTATTTTAAGAACAGACAAACGCCAATCTATGGTGACAGAAATCAGAATAGTAAATTTGCCTCCAGGTAAGGGAATTTTGAGCCAGAAAGGGGGAGAAAAGGAATTTTCTGAAGTGGTAAAAATATTCTACATCTCGATTTTTGTGTTGGTTACTCAACTGCACACATTTTACAAAACGTGTTGACCTATACACTTAAGATTTATACAATTGACTCTATGTTAATGATATCTCAACCAAAAACATCTTTTGTCTTTTCACTGGGAAATTCATATGTGTACATAATTCTTACTCATTCAAAGATTTTTGTGAAGGTAAAAGGGAAGAAATATATTCACTGTTTTATTTTAGCTCAAAAAGCTTTAGGTATCAAGGATAAGAATGCCCCGGAGAAACAGGAGCACAGCAAATGGAGAACTTAAGGTCTGCAGAGCCTCTGCCTCGGCTGTCCTCTGGCCCAGGAACCACTAGTTCCATAGTCTTCTTGATGCAACTCTTCCCTCTATTTGCACTTCTGCAGCCCTGTCGTGGAGTTAAACTGCCCCCATTTCATCTGATGTAATCAAATAGGACTGTTACATAAAGAAGTGCACACTGACAAGGGAGATGTTATCCCAAATCAGGTTATACAATCTTTTTGTAAATTCTTGAAATTTCTATCTGTTGAGGGCAGTCTAGGTGCAGTCTTAACCCAAGACAGCGGGGAGACATGATGGCTTTCCAAAGACTCTTCAGTCTTATCCCTGATATTTAAATGAAATTATGGGACCACTATTTCAATTGATTGAAAAACGTTTCTTTGGCATTATGAGGCCTCTAAGAAAAGCATTATTGATAATATACCATTGGGATTCTTTTCAGTCTAAGTTAAATTGTTTAATTTCAACTTTACAGTTCAAGACAGCAAACACTGCAGAAGTAAATGTGTGAAAGTCAATATAGAAGCCTCTTATTAAACTCCTAATTTCCCAAAGATTTCTATATTTATTGAAGAATTTTCTCCCTGAGGGAATAAATGCTAAAATGATGTTCCCACTCTGAAAGGAAATTATTTAAAACATTTCTTAGCTGTTCTTGGTATTTATTCTCAAATTCCTGGCACAAAAGATCTTTTTCTGGGGGTGGCTGGCAAGATGGCCGAATAGGAACAGCTCCGGTCTGCAGCTCCCAGCGAGATCAATGCAGAAGGGGGTGATTTCTGCATTTCCAACTGAGGTATCTGGCTCATCTCATTGGGACTGGTTAGACAGTAGGTGCAGCCCAGGGAGGGCGAGTCAAAGCAGGGTGGGGCGTTGCCTCACCCAGGAAGCGCAAGGGGTCGGGGAACTCCCTCCCCTAGCCAACAGAAGCCATGAAGGACCATGCCATGAGGAACAGTGCACTCCAGCCCAGATACTATGCTTTTCCCATGGTCTTTGCAACCCTCAGACCAGGAGATTCCCTCGGGTGCCTACACCACCAGGGCCCTAGGTTTCAAGCACAAAACTGGGCAGCTGTTTGGGCAGACACCAAGCTAGCTGCAGGATTTTTTTTCATACCCCAGTGGCGCCTGGAACACCAGTGAGACAGAACTGCTCACTCCCCTGGAAAGGAGGTGGAAGCCAGGGAGCCAAGTGGTGTAGCTCAGTGCATCCCAACCCCACAGAGCCCAGCAAGCTAAGACCAATGGCTTGAAATTCTTGCTGCCAGCACAGCAGTCTAAAGTCGATCTGGGACACTGGAGCTTGGTGGGGGGAGGGGCATCCGCCATTACTAAGGCTTGTGTAGGCAGTTTTCCCCTCACAGTGTAAACAAAACCTCCAGGAAGTTCTAACTGGGCGGGGTCCACCACAGCTTGGCAAAGATCTTGCAGCCAGACTACCTCTCTAGATTCCTTCTCTCTGGGTAAGGCATTTCTGAAAGAAAGGCAGCAGCCCTAGTCACAGGCTTATAGATAAAACTTCCATCTTCCTGGGACACAGCACATGGGGGAAGGGGTGGCTGTGGACACAGTTTTGGCAGACTTAAACGTTCCTCCTGCCAGCTCTGAAGAGAGCAGCAGATCTCCCAGCACAGCGCTCGAGCTCTGCTAAGGGACAGATTGTCTCCTCAAGTGGGTCCCTGACCCCTGTGCCTCCTGCTAGGAGACACCTCCCAGCAGGGGTTGACAGACACCTCTTACAGGAGACCTCCAGCTAGCATCTGGCAGGTGCACCTCTGGGATGAAGCTTCCAGAGGAAGGAACAGGCAGCAATCTTTGCTGTTCTGCAGCCTTCACTGGTGATACCCAGGCAAACAAGGTCTGGAGTGGACCTCCAGCAAACTCCAGCAGACCTGCAGCAGAGAAGCCTGACTATTAGAAGGAAAACTAACAAACAGAAAGGAATAGCATCAACATCAACAAAAAGGATGTCCAAATGAAAACTCCATCCAAAGGTCACCAACATCAAAGACCAAAAGTAGATAAATCCACAAAGATCAGCCAAAACCAGCACAAAAGGCTNAAGATCAACTTAATGAAATAAAGCATGAAGACAAGATAAGAGAAAAAAAGAATGAAAAGGAATAAACAAAGCCTCCAAGAAATATGGGACTATGTAAAAAGACCAAATGTACGTTTGACTGGTGTACCTGAAAGTGATAGGGAGAATGGAACCAAGTTGCAAAACACTCTTAAGGATATTATCCAAGAGAACTTCCCCAACCTAGCAAGACAGGCCAACATTCAAATTTAGGAAATACAGAGGACACCACAAAGATACTCCTCAAGAAGAGAAACCCCAGGACATATAATTGTCAGATTCACCAAGGTTGAAATGAAGGAAAAAGTGTTAAGGGCAGCCAGAGAGAAAGGTCGGGTTACCCACAAAAGGAAGCCCATCAGACTAACAGCAGGCCTCTCTGAAGAAACCCTACAAGCCACACGAAAGTGGGGGCCAATATTCAACATTCTTAAAGAAAAGAATTTTCAACCCAGAATTTCATATCCAGCCAAACTAAGCTTCATAAGCAAGGGGGAAATAAAATCCTTTACAGACAAGCAAATACTGAAAGATTTTGTCATCACCAGGCCTGCCTTACGGGAGCTCCTGAAGGAAGCACTAAATGTGGAAAGGAAAAACTGGTACCAGCCACCACAAAAACATACCAAATTGTAAAGACCGTCGACGCTATGAAGAAACTGCATCAACTAATGGACAAAATAACCAGCTAGCATCATAATCACAGGATCAAACTCACACATAACAATTTTAACCTTAAATGTAAACAGGCTAAATGCCCCAATTAAAAGATACAGACTGGCAAATTGGATGAAGAGTCAAGACACATCAGCGTGCTGTATTCAGAAGACTCATCTCACATGCAAAGACACACATAGCTCAAAATAAAGGGAGGGAGGAAGATTTACCAAGCAAGTGGGAAGCAAAAAAAAAAGCAGGGGTTGCTATCCTAGTCTCTGATAAAACAGACTTTAAGCCAACAAAGATCAAAAAAGACAAAGAAGAGCATTTCATAATGGTAAAGAGAACAATGCAACAAGAGAAGCTAACTATCCTAAATATATATGCACCCAATACAGGGGCACCCAGATTCATAAAGCAAGTTCTTAGAGACCTACAAAGAGATTTAGACTTCCACACAATAATAATGAGAGACTTTAATAACCCACTGTCAATATTAGACAGATCAATGAGACAGAAAATTAACAAGGATATTCAGGACTTGAACTCAGCTCTAGACCAAGCGGACCTAACAGACATCTACAGAACTCTCACCCCAAATCAACAGATACACATTCTTCTCAGCACCACAATTATTCTAAAGTTGACCACATAATGGGAAGTAAAACATTCCTCAGCAAATGCAAAAGAGCGGAAATCACAACAAACAGTCTCTCAGACCACAGAGCAATCAACTCAGAACTCAGGATTAAGAAATTCACTCAAAACCACACAACTGCATGGAAACTGAACAACCTGCTCCTGAATGACTACTAGATAAATAACAAAATTAAGGCAGAAATAAGTAAGTTATTTGAAACAAATGAGAACAAAGACACAACATACCAGAATCTCTGGGACACAACTAAAGCGCTGTTTAGAGGGAAATTTATAGCACTAAATGCCCACAGGAGAAAGTGGGAAAGATCTAAAATCAACACACTAACATCACAATTAAAAGAACTAGAGAAGCAAGAGCAAACAAATGCAAAAGCTAGCAGAAGGCAAGAAATAACTAAGATCAGAGCAGAACTGAAGGAGATAGAGACATGAAAAATCCTTCAAAAAATCAATGAATCTAGGAGGTGGTTTTCTGAAAAGATCAACAAAAAAGATAGACTGCTAATAGATAACAGTCTATATAGATAGCAGTCAAAATAGATAGCCAGACTAATAAAGAAAAAAAGTGAGAAGAATCAAATAGACACAATAAAAAACGATAAACAGGATATCACCACTGATCCCACAGAAATACAAACTACCATCAGAGAATACTATAAACACCTCTACGCAGATAAACTAGAAAATCTAGAAGAAATAAATTCCTGGACACATACACCCTCCCAAGACTAACCCAGGAAGAAGTCAAATCCCTGAATAGACCAATAACAAGTTCTGAAATTGAGGCAGTAATCTATAGCCTACCAACCAAAAAAAGCCCAGGACCAGATCAATTCACAGCCAAATTCTACCAGAGGTACAAAGAGGAGCTGGTACCATTTCTTCTGAAACCATTTCAAACAACAGAAAAAGAGGCACTCCTCCCTAACTCAT
>NW_016813169.1:216192-219440 GCF_001698545.2 Rhinopithecus bieti
GAGTCCAAGTGATCTCATTGTTCAGTTCCCACCTATGAGTGAGAACATGCGGTGTTTGGTTTTCTCTTCTTGTGATAGTTTGCTAAGAATGATGGTTTCCAGCTGCATCCATGTCCCTACAAAGGACGCAAACTCATCCTTTTTTATGGCTGCATAGTATTCCATGGTGTATATGTGCCACAGAAAATACCTATTTTTACAGCATTCCTTCAATTCTAAGAATGAAAGAAAAAAGGTTCACTGTAAACTATAATAAATATTTGATATAGTGATGTCTCTCTGAGGCTCAGGAAAAGAGCCAGGGCTCTGAATGTTCAACTCCAGGCAGTTAACTTTCAGAAGAAAAAAAAAAAAAAAAAGAATGGCAATCATTAAAAAGTCAGGAAACAACAGATGTTGGAGAGGATGTGGAAAAATAGGAATGCTTTACACTGTTCATGGGAGTGCAAATTAGTTCAACCATTATGGAAGACAATGTGGCAATTCCTTAAGGATCTAGAACCAGAAATACCATTTGACCCATCAATCCCATTACTGGGTATATACCCAAAGGATTACAAATCATCCTACTATAAAGACACATGCACATGTATGTTTACCGCAGCACTATTCACAACAGCAAAGACTTTGAACCAATGCAAATGCTCATCAATGATAGACTGGATAAAGCAAATGTGGCACATATACACCATGGAATACTATGCAGTTATTAAAAAGGATGAGTTCACGTCCTTTGCAGGGACATGGATGAAGTTGGAAACTATCATTCTCAGCAAACTAACACAGGAACAGAAAACCAAACACTCCATGTTCTCACTCATAAATGGGAGTTTAACAATGAGAACACATGGACACAGGGAGGGGAACATCACATACCAGGGTCTGTCAGGGGATGGGGGGATGGGGAGGGATAGCATTAGGAGAAATACCTAATGTAGATGATGGGTTGATGGGTACAGAAAACCACTATGGCACGTGTATACCTATGTAACAAACCTGCACATTCTGCACATGTATCCCAGAACTTAAAGTATAATTTTAAATAAATAAATATATATATTTTCTTCATAAACCTATGAAATCCCATGATGCTCTGTGCATTTTCATATAATCCATCATCATTCACAATCACTATCATGTAACAACTGTTAGTGAATGAGTGTAGCCATATGCAAAGGGTGGCAATTCATTTGGATCCATTTCCTTCAAGTTCTCTCTGCTGGTTCTAAATTCTTTCTATTTATCTAGACTCTTTCATCCAGGGCATTTGGAAAACTAAAATGAATCCAAACCAAAATATCCCTTTGTACATCAATATAAAAGCATTTCACCTTAGATATTCCAGGATCAACAATATATATATTTCTCCAGAGGGTTGTATGCCTACAACAACATTAAAGAATAATTTTGCTGGGGCTGGGAGGCAGGAATAGATGAATGATCCTACAAGTGGCTTTTAAAAAGAGATCAAAACAGAATCAAAAGAGAATTTTGTTCTAAATTTTGTTACCTTTCTGCAAGGAAATGAATTGTAAGTTTTAAAACAATAAAAATCAGACAACACTCATCTATGGGGATCGAAATGAGGACAGCAGTTGTCTGTGGTGGGGAGTGGGATTGATAGGAAAAACACATGAGGGGACTTTCTCGGGGAAGAGAAAGGCTCTACATCTCAATCTGGGGGTAGGTTATAGGGGTACATGTATTTGTTAAGACTCATCCAACTGTACACTTAATTTCTGTGTATTTTACTGTGTGTAATCACACTTCAATAGAAAAGGAAAAAGGAAACAAGTGACGATGATGGAAATCAGAGTAAGAGTCAAGAGATTTGCGATCCAGTCCTAGCAAGGAGATTAGCTGGGTGTGCCACCTTCTACCCCTGTGAGTGTTCAAATTCTTCTAGAAAACAGAATTTGGGCCCAGGGACTGTTTAAAAAATAGGAAGACAAAATAATACTAAAATATTGAGTCTTTACTCCCTTACCCTAGCTGGGGTCAGACCTTGTACACAAACATCATTTCCTAAAGGGGGTACACCAGACTCATGGTCCTCCTTATTCTTCCAGAGCATCTCGGCATTCCAATGCCACCCTAAGAGGACCTGGAATTTCCTAGGAGGAAGTAAAAAGGTGTACCCAAGGCTTGGTTCACTAAATCACTAGTATAGAAGCAAAGATCTTTCTAGCCAGTTAGGCAACTGACATGCAAAAACACAAGCCAAGGAAGTGTGGATACAATGCACATACCATCAGTGACCACAAAGCCAGTTGTGGGTGTCTAGAAACTGTCTCACCTGTGCAGTTCACTGAAGACTCCTACTACCTGAAAGAGAGACTCTCTACAGAGAGAATTGGGGTGAGGCAGTGAGGAAGTCATTTCTGCTCTGTGGCTAATACTCAGCCTTTCCTCTGGCCCAAAGAACAACAAAACAACTGGAATAACTATGGCCTTAAAAGGTCTTTGACATCTGCATCAGGAGTACAAATACCCTTTACTGACTTTCCAAAGGAATTTTTATTTTGAAGACAAGAACTCAACGAATGTCAATTCCTTACCTCTCTCCGAATCTTCATGTAAGGATCTTCTGGACATTGTACTGGGGGATTCACTTTGACCCCTATTTTCCTCAAAAAGTTTCTTGTGAATGCATCACAATCATAAATCTTGAATGTCCGACCATAGAAGACAACCTCTGTGCCGACATTAAAATGATACACAGTATAAAACTGATCCTCATCAGGAGGCGGGAGAGTAATCCGATGACGCCGGATAGAAGTCCCTATGGCATGAAAGAAAATACAACTGTTTTATCATGTGGCTATCAAGTAAGAAGATGCAGCACATTCACTAACAACCCCAAATACTTTCCCGCAACAGAAAACTGGGCAAAGGGCTCATTCTAGGAAGCAGCATTAGTACATTCCAACTCCGAGGGAGTCAGAAGGAGCTGAGACTTCTGAGGTTCAGAGCTCTGTGGCCAGCCTTGCACGTGGTTAGAGTTGCCTAAGTGGTGGCTGGGAAGTATTTTAATAAACCATAAAGACTAGGGTGAGGATGGGGGATGAAGGAAAGGGGACATAGGCAGAATGACCAAAAATACCAGATGCTGCCATTATGTCTTTTCCCAGAACAAGCCTGCTCACATTCAGCCACCAGCAAGCACTCAATGTGGGCATACTCAACAAGGCATTGAAGCACCAATGCAGAGTGCTCACAAAAATGTGTACTCATGGCTCAAAAAAAAA